>NW_009913028.1:4865-15919 GCF_000696875.1 Nestor notabilis | reverse complement strand
CGGAGGGGCGCGGGGCGGCCGCGGTCAGCAGGGGGCGGCAGAGGACCTCACAGCGTGCGGCCCTCCCGCACTCGCGGTGGTGGGGGAGGAAGTGAGCGCGCTGTGTGAGCAGAGCCGCGGAGCGGGTCAATTTGGGGTTTATTCGGGCTAAAAGCGAGTTTGGGTTTTATTTCATGCTCTCATTTCGTTGTCGCAGGGGGGGAAGAAAAGGAAACAAAACCTGCAGCAGCATTCCCATAACTTTATAGGCTCTCTGAAGTGCTGGGGCTCTCAAAGTGTGTTTTTTCCTCCAACCCTGTGGAGAATGATCATTCTGTTCATGACTGTCTTACGTGCTTTTGGTAACCTCAGGCCGTTTTTACAAGCTTGGCTCTTGAGGTCTGACTGATCTCAGCTCTCCTGATTTTTGACGTTGGGGTGTGTTTGGCTGTGGATATTCAGAGTATTTGGTGTCGCAGACGTACATGCAGTTAAAGGCATTTTTAATGTGAAGGATTTATGCAAATTAAACTTCCTGCAGGTTTGTCACCAGAGTTGCTCCGGGTGCCTCATCTATGAGTTACCCACCTACAACTATGCACTCCCCTCTCACATGCACACACAGAGTTAGTCAGAAATACCTATTGTTCACACCCTCTCTTCAGTTCAAGTGTTGACTTTACTCAGCAGGTATTTCTGTTTGCGTCCAAAATGGGATCATACTGTTCTTTATTTCTGATAGTGCTAGAAAGCAAGCAGAGTTGAGTAGGAGCTTTATCCTGTTCCTGTTAATCACAGAATGGTTTGGGTTGGAAGGAACCTTAAAAGACCATCTAGTTCCAACCCCCTGCCATGGGCAGGGACACCTTCCACTAGACCACGTTGCTCAGCGCCACGTCCAACCTGGCCCTGAACACTTCAGCGACGGGGCATCCACAACTTCAATCACTGTAAATTACTTGTGAATACAGGGTTAAAATCCTCATAATGCAGGCAGAATGAAAGCAATACCTTTTTCGTTTAGAAGCTCTTCTGTTTAGAAGATCTTTTCTGTTCTATAGACCTTGCTGGTATATGCTACAGCCACAAGATTCCATAACCAAGCACAGCATGCTTTGACCTTTATTGGTTTAGCTGATAAAATCCTACTTCTCTCTACAAATCCTGCCTTCTTGAATTTTACCCTTCAGAATCCAGTAGAAACCTGTAATCTTTCTTTGCAGCTACTTTGTGCAGTGTATCCATTTGACTGGGTGTCACTGTCGAGTGATGACTGTGAGCTGCCCTGTCTCCTCTGCACCTCCATGCCTCAATAGTTGTCAATAAAAATAGATTGTCAATAAAAATAGAAGTTGTCAATAACTAGTTGTCAATAAAAATAGACTAGTTGTCAATAAAAATAGAAGTCCATGATTACATCATGAGGTTTTGGCCTCCAAGGAAGCAGTATATTGACTCATCCGTACGGTCTGCTGGCCAAGTAAGTATAGCTCTATTTCTTACCTTTTAAATTAGAGTACTGAAAAGGCAAATAGCCAACAGAAAGACAGGGAAAATGTGGACTGACACAAACCTAGAAAGACAAGGTTGGCGGAAATCCACAGTATTTTGGCTGTAAATGACTAGTAGCTTTCCTGGCTCAAACTCCTTCAACAATATTTGGGACACTTTGAGATTTGTTTCATGTTAGGGCTTTTTCTCCTTAGATCTTCATGCCCTTTTGGTGCCATCAGAGGGAATGCTATACTACAGTTTCACAAACGCTTCCTAATCTTCTTCTTTTTTTTTTATTTTTTTTAATTGCCATGCATTTTTGGTAGTTTTCCCTCCTTACAGTATTTTCCATCTGTCCTCCAGAGTACTGAGAACATAGGCAGTTTTCTGAAGGAGAGGATTTTCTGAAGGGTTATCACCTCGTCAGATTAGTTGCTAGGCTTTTCCTTTAGCCATTTGACTGAATATAAGTTGTAGCAGGAGATCACACCTAACCACCAAATGAATTAACATAACAAGAAAATAAAGAGATGCTTGTAGATTGTGGCCTAAAACAATTCTGCCATTACGCATAGAAACTGTATCTTGAATTTTAAACATTCCCAGCTCCTATTAAGATTATAGCATTATATTTATATTGAAACTGTGAAACAAAAATCACAACAGCCTCTCCGTGGTGAAGGAGAAGAGCTGATGGGAAGAATGCTTTAAGTTTGGGAGCAGGGAACTAGTCCTTTAAAGCATCATTCCTTAGATTAGACTTTCAATATGGATCACTAGTAGGGGCTAGAAATGAGGACAAATGACTTTCATATAGTTTTACTTCAATTACTGAGAGGTCTTCAAACTGGGGCAGAGTCAGATAAAATATCCCTCTCCTATGAGATGGCTAATAATAGCAGGTTCAGGGATTTGTTTCTGAACCACACCCTCAGCCACCAGAAAAAGCATTCTTTAAATATAATCTATTTTCTCATTCCCAGCTAAATATATGATCATATTAAAAGTGTTTTCCTCCCTTACATTGCAAACAAACATGCTGCAGTTTCAGAATGGGAAGTTTTATTTGATTGATCATGCCATCTTATATTAACTACAAGGTCAGTTCCTTTCAGAAAAAAACCCCTAGAATGAAGTCTGGAACCCCACTCATCTATGGGTCTAATTGTCTTTTTCCTTTCAAGCTACTTCTTCTCTAATGGTGTACCTCTTTGTAGTTTGTGGGCAGGCATGGTCTGCCTCCATTTTGAAGTGGGCTATTAAATCACAAAATCTCATGGTTTTGTGTAAAAGAAAGGTTTTGGCATTACCATTAAATAGCAATACATGCTGATGGGTTTTTTTTAAAAAAGTAGATTGTACCATTGCAAAACATCAAGGCCTGGTTTCCCAGGCAGTCAGCATCGTGGAAACATTTACTCTGATTCAGCTTGACCAAGTTGTTTGAATTCAGACTCAGTTTATTTTGTTGCATTTATCCTTTTCAAGTTGTCCTCAGAAGTGACTGACAGCCTATGCTTTCCAGTGCTCAGAGTCCTAGTGTCACTTTGCAAGCTCATACTCTCACATTGTCCCCTGAAACCCAGTCTGGAGGAGTGGATTAAAGATATTGTAAGAACATGTCCCACAGTAAACTTCTCATACAGTTGGACTTCCTTCATTTAATTTTTTTGGCCTGTGATGTGTAGAGTTACAGTGGAGTTTTGTCTGATGAAGATTTAAGACACAGAATGCTCTTTCACTGAAACTATAAGCATATAGGGAAAAATACACATTTGTTAAACTAGACCGTCAGCTTACAAGTGCTTAGGAACAGCTTTTAACTTTTATGTGTATGAACAGTCCTCTTCAGCTCCCACAGGACTCTTTATGTGCACAAAACAAAGCACATGAGCATGTGCAGTCTAGAGTCCCTAAGTACATACTGTGCTTTTTTTAATATCCATTTCAATACAAAGATACTAGTTTTGTCACCAGGGGGCTTCTTATTCCCTCCCTCTATTAGAATAGAAATAAATAACAAGATTTAAGAGACTAAAATGATTATTGATTTCTGGTATGTACCAAGGTCTACCTGGCTGAAAAAAATTCTTGAAAATCAATCTTCGTGTCATACTATGTTTTACATCCTTGGCAGAATATTATTTTCAGCAGTAAAGCATTGCACTGAAACAGGTTCTCTTTGGCGCACAAAATAGACAACAAATATTTCTAAGGCATCTACTTTTATATGAAAATGGTGTAAGTTTTGCTCCAATGGTAAAGAAATTACTGCTGTCAACTTCTTCACATAATGCTTTAAAAAAACTTTATCAAGCTCCTCATAATAATCCCATAAAAAAAAAATCACAGTTGTAATATTTTACATATGACTTTTTTCCTAGGTATTAACTATAAAAAGTAAATACTTCCAAATTTTCCCATGCTTTTGATGTTTGATTTTGGTATCAACCAAACTTTTGGATCATTTGATCTTGTAAAGATAATGTCAGTAGCATTCTACATTTAATGTCCCACAAACGAGTTCACGTCCTAAATACTCCTATTCTAGCATGGACTACAAATTTTATTTAATTCTACACTAAGCTATGAATAGTATGAAATCAGGTTATTTGAAAATGCATGGTTTAAAAAATACTCGGCTTTTCATGAATAGATGTCTAAACATATAACACACATCTTCCATTGTGGCAACTGCCTCGGTGTGTGGAAGAGACAAGAAGAAATGTAACTGTGAGAGATTCCTGGATAGACCAACAAAACCTCTAAAAAGCATGCACAGCTTACAAATGAAAGGATGCACCACCCTCTCTGCCACAAATCGCCACAGACTCCCAGACACACGTGACTTGCAGGAAATGCCGACTTGTTGTTAGGACTCATCACATAAATAAGCATGGGGAAATCACAAGCTCTTCATCATTTCCTTCAGGCCTGCTTTATCTCTTCCATTTCTCTGAGCTGCACTGCCAGAATTTCACAATAGATGGGAGAAAAGATTTTTTGGATGTAACGCTGGATGTCAGCACTGTTGACAGGGTTGAATTTATTGAGTACTCAGAGAAACTGTGCATGTAACAGTTATCTTGATATTGATAGGAATAAATTAGCCAGATCTGGATGCTCTCATGCATAATACCATTATATTTCTGGACTACTTTCATCTATGAACCTTCTATTCTGTGTTTTTGAGATGAGGTTACATATACACTGGATGATCTGAATAGCACAAACGACAAGTAAAATTCAGGTACAGTTAAAATATTATCTCTTAATTACTCCTTTGGTGTAGTTATAACCAGTTTAAATGGTGTTGTATTAACAAGCTACCAGAGAGTTTATAAACAGCTTTGTGCTAAACAAGGGATTGAATGGCAGCTTAAACTCTGAGCTCTATTGCTTTGACAGGATGAGCTCAGGGAACGGTGCACAGCAGTCACCCATGCCAAGAGGCAGGCCCTGTGCTCTCATCCCATGCTCACTCCAAAGAGTAAGCCAATTTATCTGAGCTATAGACATGAGAAAGGCTGGGTGGGATAGGTTCTTAATAGCTTTTACATACCAAATGTGGTTTTGTATCAGTAAATGCTGCCAAATTTTTCCAAGGAGAGATGATTGCTCTCTGTTTTATTTATTTTGAGAACTAAATCATTGTTTGTACCTATGGACTTCTGCAGCACAGTGGTAATGAAATTCATTCCTCTTACGTCCTTATAAGTATGCATACGCGGTGCAGGAAAGAGGAAATGGGAAAAAGAAGAAATAGGTTACCATTTTTTATCATTATTTTGAAGTTTCCTTTCACTTCTTCAAATGAAAACCTCTTGAAGTGGTGAGGCATACTTTTGCACATGAGCTCTCAGAAGCACCTTGTAGCAATATATAATACCCCAAACCCACAAACTTTTTAGCAGGCTATCTGAATTACTTCACGCAAATTGTGTCTGAAATTAGAAATGACCCTCAGAGACAGCACTGCAATGATAGTAAGCACATCTGCAATACAGTCTCTGGGTTTATGTTTCCAGAGGACCTTGAAAAATTCTTCACTTCCTTGCCTACGTTCTTCTGGTGGCCAGCAGAGCAGAGGTCATTTTGTTTGTTTTACCCCTCTCATGTCTTTGCTTTGCCAGACATGTGTCTGTAAGACACATCATGGCTCTTTAAAAACAAATTGTGTCATGTAGTAAAAAAATTACTTTAAAGCATTGTGTCAAAAGCTATTTCTGTTCCCAGCTGCTAAAACTGTAGCACAACTTTGCTATTTTATTTGCCTTTAGAAAGCTGCTGATCTTATATTACGAAGTGAGCCTAAGTTTACAATTGGAACAACTGATGAAATACAGTCAAATCAATAGTGGCAATGTGAAAATAAATATTGTGCAGAAAAATAAATGTTACTATTTATGAAGCAGGAAAGGTCACAGGCTATAGAAAATAATGAGTGCATTTATCTGAACCACTGTATCACAGTCAAACTGAAAGCCCTCTGATCAGTGAGTCATCCCTTTGCAAACGTTTTTCTCTTACATCACTTACAATAGAAACTACTTGTGTAGCTTCTGCCTTTGTTGTCAGTGTGCAAATTACTGAGGCATGGCTGCAGGACCCCATCATATAGCTCATGCTCCTCTTTAACTCAAGTGGAGCCTTGTTTGATGATAAAACTATTGCAGCAGGGAACTGTATTTAAAGCTTGGTTACTCATTCATCTTACGGGTTTTTTTGAGTCATTAGTGGGTCACATAACTATACATATTTCCTTCAAGCTCCCATTACAATTCCTACTTATAATTGTAGTTGGTTTGCTCCAACTATCTTAATAGAACCGCAGTCTCTTAACCCAGTGTAAGCAATTCCCCCTTTATTCTGTGGTCTGCTCTTTGACAGTTTTATGACAGAGTCTAATCTGAAATTTCCAGATAGTAGCATACCAGGTTACAGCAGTGTTTGGCATTTGCTACTTGGAGCTATTGACTCCTAAAAAAAGGTTTGAAGAGAAGCATCAGGAATCATACAGTTCTATTGTAACAAAATAACTGAGTTTTCATTTGCATAATAGCCAAATAGTCTACTCTTACCAGCTTAATTTGTTTCTTTCTGTACTTAAAATAGTCTTTCAGCAGTTAGGAGATTTCAAAAATTCTTTGGCTTTGCCACTTCTATTCAGGAAAGATATTCCTATCTTTTATTTTATTTTCCCTTTTGAACAGATATGAAAACTTAAGATATGTTTCAATAACAAGCACATAAGTTTGTACAGAATCTTATCATGCCAAAACATCTTTATGCACAAGCATCAGCAATGAGATCGGCTCTGCTTTGAGAACAGTTTTTGTTAGCTATCGGGCTTTACAGAGATAGTAATGTTAGCAGCGGAAGTGTTGGTGATTATGTCATATCTGTAATTCCAGATTTATAAAAGTCCCATATGGAGTGGAAGGCAGGAAAGGAAGAACATGTGATGGCACTATACACTTGTTTATTTATAGAAATGGTAGTTAACCAAAAGTACCCAAGCTGTTCACATCAGCAAGCTGGCTCCACACAGGATCCACATACATCTGAGCACTGAAAACTGCAGTTCCCAGTGGAACTAGGTGCCCGGTGACATCCAAAATCCTTGGTTTTTTCCTATACTTCCTAATAAAAATGGCAAAAAGATCCATGTGATCCTTCAAAATCAGTATGCATTCCCCCACCACCCTAAAGATTTCAGAGCCATTAGATGCCACTCTTAACATATGTTTAATCCAGAAATGCTGGCTTCTATCCTTTACTAGGAAAGCAGGAAATAATGATTTGACTTCTTTCTCTAACTAAAGCAATTTTAAAAGGTTGCTTAGGTGCCTGGCCACCCTGGGGAATGTGTCTTGCTCTGCTTGGAATAATTAGGAATGAAAGCACTTGACTGCAATGTCGGGATCTGGAGAATAAATCTTGTTCCTGTTTTCTCTAGAAAGGAACAAGTCAGTCTAAGGATCTGAAGTATGTACGTAAGAGTCTAAAATAGCAGTAAAGCACTCATCCCTTAGCCCACACTGTACAGAAAAGCAATAGAAATATTCGTAACAGATTAAAGACAACCAAGCCTCTATTATGTGTGAACAAAAGAAACAGCCAGTGACAAATAACACTGAGAACATCCCCATTCCAAACTACTTAACACAAGAAATTTCAGAGGCTCTTATCCCTTCCTCCTATTTCCTCTCCTTGCCCTCCTACTGCTTCTCATTACCCAACAGACTTCTAAATTCCACAGGCAGTTACCCAGCACAGAGCAAGGGCCATCTAAGGCCAGGCTGTGACAAAACTGTCTTTTCCTTCTCTCTGAACATGTTTTCCTATTTTTGCCTTGCAAAGACACCAGGGGCACCAAAAACCCCATCACAAAACCCCCATCTTCCATTCAGGGAGAGGAAAACTAATCACTTTTGTCTGGGTAGCTTTGTACTGCCCCAAATTCTAACGTTTGAGAAACCATGATGAACTTGAGAAATGGTTTTGCAACAAGGAGGAAAAAATCAGGATTTCTTCTCAAAACCAGACAGTATTTTTAAAAAGGTATAATAACCCCTCAAAAGATAGCTTTGTGACAGGGAATATGTAGCATTCCAATATTAAATGGGACACTGTAGCTGAGAACTTTGCTAACTTTTCTAGGAAGGCAGAATTATAAATCTGTGAATGGTTTAACAGTGGTATTTCCTAATCTGGGAGAGCATGACTCTGCAGGCTTTATGCTCTCTTTTAATTCACATCTATCTGTGTGTGTAATCCACAGAATGCTGATAGCTCTTTCAGACCTTCAGATCGTTTCTCATGAAAGCCAAGATAAGTACGAATAGCATGAAATGCCAGATACAACACAGAGTTTAAAAGCCTTGACTGGGACTTGGACTGAATTTAAAACTCCCACATTATAACCCGTAGTGTTTACAAAAGGTACAGTCAGAGATTTTAGGGGCACCTGATTTTGGTAATACACAGCCTGTGTTCCTTGAGTTGTACCCCTGCAGACACTGATATTTGCACCAGCAGGACTGTGAAAACACAGCTCAGGTAACACCTGGTCCTGATTAGAATCCAGAAATAAGGGAAATAAATCCTACCTATGTTCAAGAGCACACTTCAGGAAATAAATCCCAAGGGAACAGTGGGGCCTCTTGGAGCACCTGAGGCAGAGATGTGAGACTTAATAGGTACCTGTGTATGGAGTGCTTCCCACTACTGGCACCGGTGTCTCTCTGCTGAAGATGTCGACCAAGCACTCCCGATTCAGTTTGTTGACAGTTCTCCAGCACAAGAGCTGGAAAACCTTTCCTGCATACTCTATTGAAGCTGGCCAAAAGTTGCATGTAGGAGACCTTATTTTACTCCAGAGCTGAGCATCTGTAAATTCCATGATAAAACATCCAGCTTTGAACACCTCTGACACATTGCTTTTTGTGCATGTCACAACAAATAGAGCCAGACATATATAAGATATGCGTGGAGGGTTCATCGGAAGAAATCCTCTCCAGCTGCTTTACATCCCTAATACCCAGAGCACAAGACCTCATAGTTACTGAAAGTTTATAGTTAAATTTAGAATTTCTTCTCCTCCTCCCTTCAAAATAGGGCCTCATTAGTACTTTCACTGTATAGATTTTTAAAACATCAGTCTGAAAATCAATTAGTCTAGTCAAGCTGTTGCCTTCCCCAGACTCCAGACCTAATTCTTTAAGTCTTTTACCCTTAGGTACATTATAACCCTGTGTGCTACTGGACTGAGTTGTGCTGAACAGGAAAATGCTGAGGCATTTGCACATTTCGTTAACAATCTCTTAAAAGAAGTTATAGCTAAGGTTTTATTTTTTGCATTAACTGTGACCTTCAGAAAGAAGCTGCTCTATTATTAATCTCCTGAAACATATGGTTTCCTTGTCAGGGGGTGGGGAGTGGGTGGGAAGAGGGACCTGATTTTTTTTTATTTCTCCATTTTTGAGAGCATTAATGAACACTGCTGTATGATAGCATGAGCAAAAGAGAAGCCATTCGTTCCATTCATGTAGGATGCAGAAGTACTAATGTCATTAATTGGCCTGTATGCCATCTGTCGGAAGGTGCTTTTGGTTTTCACAATGGTCGGAGCAGTATTACCAGCAGTGCAGCAACAACAGTTACCCAGTTACTCTGGGCAGAAATGGTTCACCGAAACTAAAAGCATGGAGTTGTTTTGCTTTTGTTCTTTTTGAAGAAAGTCTAATTGCAATAGATGTGCATGTAGCAACAAATGAGGAGACTGATTCAGCCCTTCTTAAATAGAATGATTTGATAGGAAGTCACACAGCAGCAAGACACCGTGTTCTTACGGAAGCCAGGCTAGGTTTGGCATACATTACAATGTAAATCAGAACAGTAAAATAGGCTTTGGATTGTTTTTCTTTTCCTTTAGGGGACATATCAAGTCTTATCATTAAGGCTTGTTGGTTGTCTGCTAAATTCAGAGCAGTATTTTTCAAGGAACCAGGAAAGTGACGTGTTAAGTTTAAAGACTTCCAGCTTGTTCATATACATGTGAATCAGGAAACCAAAAAAGAGAAGGCACTTACTCAATACAGGAGACTAATGATAATGTATTGCAGCATCTGATATTCTGAATTGACTTAAATATCGCACTTTTGAGAGAGCGTAAAAGGTGCTGTTTTACTTATTCTGGCCCCCAGCACAATGTCTGTTCTAAAGCTTGTATGCTAGCCCCTCACTTTAAACCTGAGCTCGTACTTCACTTTAAAGCTGACACAACCAGTACAAAATTAAAATGGACAGCCTGATCAACAACATTCCCCACCCACATAATGCAAATCAATCAACCAGAATGACAAGAAAAGTGCCCAGCACTCCCTGAAGCCTCAATTCCGTATCTTTCAAGCCACAATTAACGCAGCTTTCTTCAATGTTCCATCTCAAATTCAAATGACACAGAACTTAAAATGGGTTCCTGTTATACTTTAGGGAGTGGCAATTTTGAAAGAAACAAAGTATACTTTACAGAAAATTAGCATAGTACCATGTTGTTTCTCTTGTGCAGCTATATTAAATAAATATACTCTGTTCATCTAAATAGGATCAATCTAAATATGCTTTTCATGGTTAATTGCTAAATGTAAAACATTTGCAAATTTTAGACAAAGCAAAAATTATCTGACACTTCTTTCCTATGAATCGTATTTTTTAGATTTAAAAAGATATATCCTGAAGTAGGGAAATACTGTTACTGGTGAATGCAAGAAAAATACGTGAGTTACAACAATGTCTCCCTCTCTCATAATTTACAATAATTATATATTGCTGTTAAGAGGAAATCATTGAGTGGCCATAAGGAGGAGTAAAAGAAGACCAAGCTAAAAAGGTGATTTGAGATGTATACTTGTTGGTGATAGAAAGACCAATATTCATGTAAATACATATTCACCATACTACTGATCATATAATCAAAGTAGAGATAAAAATGATCACTCAATTTTCTGTAAGTGTACGCACAGAGTACTTTCCCAGCAACATTTTAATCTACAATGTTCTTCCTAAATCTAGATGGT
>NW_009913028.1:384-4834 GCF_000696875.1 Nestor notabilis | reverse complement strand
TTTCCCTCAGAAATGCATTTTTACAGTCTGGTACATTTTCATTGTTTAGAACTATGTGCAATGTTGTAGGTACACCCAGTGTCAGTTTTTTCATGTGCCCTTCCACTCTGTTTAACCCATATTTCACGATGCATATTTCACGTATCAGCGCATAACATTACTTGCTTCACACATGCTTGTAAGTAAAAGTAGGCACTTTTGACAATCTCAGCCAAAGTGTGGGAGGAGGATAACGTCCGTGAAGACTCTGCAAGCACAGAAATTACTTTGGCCAGACAAGTTACTGCCTAACTGCTGAGCAACGTTCACTGCCTGTGTGTATACTCTCAGACTGTATTTTCTAAACTGGCATTTTGTGATAGTGTGAACATACCGTAAGCCCCTTAGGGTTTTTTTGAAAGTTCACTGTTGGTTTCTGTTTTTAAAAGACTGAGACTTCAAAATACATCTCAGGAACTTGTGATAAGGGTGGTTGTTGCAGTGAATAGTTCCAGAGAACTTCAGTGTCTCTGGAAGTGCAGTGAAGCTTATCCTGTGCATGCATATGCAGATCTATGTATAAGGTAGAGTGACCACCTCTACAGCTCGGACTGCCAAACATTTTCCTTATAAAGATCTAGTTTCAGTTACAACTGTGCCAGGATTTAATTATTTGTGATGAAGTTTCCCATCATGAGCTTCTGCCTCAAGCAGTTTAAACACAATTTAGCCTTTTCAAGAAGAAGAATCAGGATAAAGAAGTGCTAACTAAAAACAAATGCACAAACCCCCTCCTTGTAACTATTGAGAAGTTTTAGCATGTCCAATATTCTGACAAGAAGGAATTTTTTGCTGACCTGAAATCCTCTTAAATTTGGCTGATTAACTTCTGAAAATCTGTGTGTGCACATATATATATATACACACACACACACATATACACACAGTATATATTTTACTGAGTAGAGGCTTGCTGGTCTTGACAGGTCATACAGACAACAGACATGGATTGACAGAGGCCTCAGGTAGTCTTTTCCTTTACACCTCCCTAATAAAAGGTCAGTCCTTAGATATAGAATATTTACTAAAGCCACACTTAAAACATGGGAGTGAAAGAGGTTCTGCCATTTGCCTAGGTAGCTTGGTTTATGACTAGAATGATTTGTTCTAACATGTAATCTGTGTTTTGAATGAAGCTGTTTGCACTTCATTCCAGCCACAGGGGATGTTGTACATGACTGAAGACAGCTGTCGTCTTGTGCCCATCCCTAGCCTGTCAAAATCTTTAACTTTTCCCTGTTAGACTTGTTTCCTAAAACAGTTACTGAACTTCTTTCCTCTAGGTTGTCCAACACTGGATACTAAGTGTAACAGAATCATTTTATACCTCTCTTAAAACATGCTCCATCTAAGTCACAGCCCAGCAGTGTTCAGCACATTTTCCTACTAATCTTTCTCTGGCTACCAATCTTGAAAACAGAAAGCCAGTCTAAGCTGTGAAATCTATGGTTTCATGAACTCACTAAGGGGTATCATAAGCTGGCTATTGTGCTCAAATAAGCAGCCTTTTCTTCTCCCTCAACTTTTTACAGTGATACCCTTTTCCTCATATCACTACAGGTTAACCTAACTGGAGAACCTACCTATACTAAAAGTAATACTGCTTACAGTTTTTTTCCTTATCTAGTTTTACTGAATACCTGGTCCCTGGCTAGGCAGCTGCACAAACTGCTATCAGAGATGTTTGCTACTACCACAGCACTTCTAGGTGATGCTGAGGAAGTTACTCCAACAGAACTTGTCCCCTCTGATCAGTAACTGAGTGCTTTCCTTTTCTGAGTAAACTGAACAAATGTTAAGGTTGTGATTTTTTTTTTTATTTAAAGAGTGCTCAGAGCTGTGAATAAACACATGCAGGAACTGTGAGTTGAAAAAGTGTGTCCTAGATTTCTCCAGCAGGGTACTCAACAGGATGAGAGCAGCCATCCAGTTCCTTGGTGTTAACATGTGCAGAGAAGGCAGCTGTTGAGACACGCAGCAAATGGGAGACAATCCTGCAAAAAAATAGTGTGTTTATGTAATTACAGAAAATAAGAATGTGCCTTTGCCACAAAAGGGGAAATTAACAGAGACAACCTTTATCCTGTTTTATTTTTTTTGTTTGTTTTGGTGCTGCTTTTTTTGGGGGGGGTTGGGGGAGGAAGGGGGAAGAGGTGTTTTTTTTCTTTTTACTTGCGGGCTGTTGTTTTAGTGGAATTAATTTTTTGTCCACATTTTTGATTGTGGATAGGCAAATGACTTAAAGATAATGAATTCATATTTACCTAGTTTAGCACATTTTTAACAAATAGGTGATGTGTGGGAACATTCACAGACAGAAGTGTTTGTGAAACATCACTATTTTGTTATTAACTGATATCTCATTTGGTGGGAGAGATCATGTATAGGTGGGAGAAATTCACTTGCACTCTTATGGTATCCTGTATATGGCGATCATAGATATTATATTCCTTCTTCTCTTCCCTGCTCTTAATCAGTATACGACTCTCTATCTTTCCATACATCCAAGGAATTTGGGAAGGTGCTTTCTAACAACAGAATTTCGGAGCTGTAAGTAATAGCTGTAATAAGAATGCTGTTGTTTGTTCCTATTAAATCTGCAACTCTCAGTCAACAGAGCAGGGGATGCTCTTCTTCGCTCATACGACTGACACCAGTCAGTACTTGATAGCACAAGCAGTGGTTTTAATACATGTAAAGACTGGGATTATGTACTTCCTTTAAGGTCCAACGGTATAATTTCTGATGTTGGAATGAAAGAGCTGTCTGCTACACAGCTTTGGTCCTTCTGGGAACAGAGGAATTGTACAACTAGATCAAATTCCTAATACAGTCACATCTCATCACTGAAAGTCATCAGGCCCTGACTAAGATTACTTGGAATGTATTTGCTACCACGTCACTAAATGAATACTCCTACAGATTTACATGGGACTATGTGGGGGGCAAGATGCAGTAACCTTCAATATGGTGAGAAGCAGCGTGGCCCTTGGCCATATGTTAATAACTTCATGTATCTGTTACGTAGCACACATTATTGCATTCCCTCTAAAGAAAGAGGTGTTTACTGTTGCTTATTAAGTACTTGGGCTGTTTGGAAAAATGCAGAGTATCAGTTGAAAGGAAGTTTAACTGCCTTCCCTGGCACACAAAGTGTTAGAGGGGTCTAATCCTGGCTCATTAGGCAGGAGAGGTTCTGGTAGAAACACACCCACTTAATGGGCTGATCTGCGATCGCAATGTCAGTGCTTTTCTACAAACTCTTATCATTCCAGAGCTAAATATTCTCACATTCTGGAGCAATGTTGCAGAGTGAACAAATGAACTTATTCCCACTCTGAGTCTCAGAACCAGTTAACTAGAAGGAAGCCTGCTGACTTTGAATATTTCATTAGGATTTAAATGTGTGGAAGATCAAGTCTATGTACCATTTATAAATGAAGAGGGATTAGATTATTAGATGGCTTCCTCTATCAAGTCTTTTGGCTAGATCGCTCTTCAGGGTAGGTATTAATGAGCATGTTTATGAGGGTAAGACAGAATTGTAGAGGAACTTGTGGGAAATCTGAAAAACTCTGTGAACCAGCCATGCTGAGCAGCAGTGTGCATTGTCCCTGGTGGGAAAACATGTGATACACCTATGCTTCTCCTCCCAGTACTCAAATTTAGATAGGCAGTACTGCATAGACACACACAAACTGGCTCCCATTCCTCTGCCTTCACTGCATCTGGAGTTGCTGCCTTTGAGTTACTTTACCCAAACTAGCCAACAAAGTGGTGCACCAAAGCACGGCTGATGAACAGTACAGAGCAAGCAGAGCTGAGTTGCATTTTGGAAAGCCACATCTCCACTGCAGGCATATTTATACTACATAATGCTGCACACAGGTCCCTAAATCAAGTTTGGAGAGGGCAATTTTGGAATTTGAAGCAATACAGCCATATCAAGGAATAGTCTGATATGCTTTTCCATGGCATACCTCGTTTTCTCTGGATCTGCCTCTCACTCACAGAACTTCTGGCACAGCAGCTCACCCTCCCCCTGCTCCCACCCCTGCATTTGTGTTGAGATGTCTGAAGACAGGGGCCAAAGCAGATCAGGAAAACAGCACCCAAATTTCACACATTCTTTGAGAGATTCTGGTGTATGCTTTAACCTGGACTGTTTCACCCATCTCATTTACAATTGCATTAGCCCAAGTGTGCCACAAGGGCAGGAACAAGCATCTCGAAATTTCTTTCAACCAGCTTGCCACTAGAGAAAACACACCACCGGTTGCTTGGCCATTGAGGTATTCTGCTTCAGCTAATTAGCTCCGCTGAACGGCTCAGTTAATTAGCATGGGTGTAGAGTTGCTCTGACACAGTTATACGGCTTCCGAGACCTGAGCTAACCTCTCTGCACGGTGCT
>NW_009913028.1:0-343 GCF_000696875.1 Nestor notabilis | reverse complement strand
CGTCCGGGGGACCCCAGCCGCTGGCCTCGGCGGCCAGGCCCGTCCAACCTCTCTTCAGAAGCGAGCGGATGGGGTGTGCTGTAAACTGTTTTCTTTGTCTGTACTTCGCATCGTTCTGCCTCTGCCTGTTTACTAACGCAGGCGTTAATGCGAGGTTCCGTGTTTCCTCACGCAGCCTGTCAGCTGGCCCGGTCCTCAAGCGGCTGAGGCAGGCCTCACCAACCCCATGCTAATCACCTCTGCGGCGGCTCGCTGTAACTTCTACGTGCCCCACAGCCAGGGGGCACATCCCGCACGCCTCGCTGCGGGAGCGGGCTCCGCTCCGCACCCGTGAGGGTCGGGA
>NW_009913027.1:1324-17753 GCF_000696875.1 Nestor notabilis | reverse complement strand
CTGCTGTAGCTGAACCCAGGACACTAACAAAATCCCAGAACTGAATCCAAATATCTTGATTTCAAATTACAATGCAAACTAGTTACTTCCTCTCTCCTTTAGTGAAACCTTTTCTATTTCAGGCAGTGTAGGATGTTAACTTTGTTTGTTGTTACACAAAAAAGATCATGTAAGGTGACAAGGTGTCCTTTAAATCTTTTATTTTTCATATGAAGAATGACATCTTACTAGGCTCATCTTAAAATTCAAATAAAATCTTAAAAGTTACCCAGTTTTAAAAGCAGAAAGAATTTGCACAAATTCCGTATAAATCCAAAGTAGGTATATAAGAATCAAAGGTGTAATTCTGTAACATTTTACCAATGAGAATAGTATGAATAAATAACCTTATTAATTCTACAGTAGTTTTATGTTTCTATCACTGAAAAATCTCTGAACATGTAAGTAACAGGATCTTGAACACGGGGCTTAACCAGGGGTCTTTCCCATCCTAGAACTGCTTTCATAAGAAGCTTCCATTTGCTGTGCAGCCTGGAAAGAATAAAGGAAAAAGAAATACTGGAAAGATAAACTGATATTTATCCAAACAATAACAATGTGACTGAATTAAGGTTATTTTGAAATGAAACCAGGCTTAAGAAATCTCTCATTGGGCATTTTGCAAGTATATGTATGCCTTACTTTTTGGGCTCAGTCACATACTGGGAATGACAGAATTTGACTGCTGTATTGAGAGAGTTTCAAGCTAAAGAACATGATCTATTATAATTATAGAACTTTAAATTCAGACTATGACATGACAAATCTAAGGGAGATGCAAGAAAGTATGAATCAGTTTCCTTTTTCCTTTTTCATGGCTTTCCTTCATCCTTGGTAGGGCAACTGTCAAATAGTTTTGAATGGATTTCACATACGTGCTTTTTTCTTTTTTTTGAAGACAATCCAAAATGCAGCCTGCTTGATTCATATACTCTATACTAGAACTTGAAAAAACAGATGAAAAAATGATTACAAGAAAGCCCTCACCCTGTATGCTGTTGTGTATTTCATTGTTATTTTGCCAGTGCTTCATCTTTTGAAACGTTTTTTCTGGCAATGCCTATGTAAGAGGAAGGAACTCCTTTATTATATTCTCCTTTAGTGAGACACAGAAGGCCTACGTACCCCCACAGTGTGTTTTACCATGTCATCTTGTCAGTTGATAGCTCATTACTTGCACAGTTCAATGAAATACAGTGAAAGCTAAAGCTAGCAAACTGCAGAGAAAGACGTGTTCCTGACTCTCTGCATTTTATGTGGTCTGCTTCGATTGTATGCGGTTAACTCGTTTTTGAGGAGGCTGATTTAGGTATATGTACTTGAAGTAGAAGGCCAACTGTTGTTATCTAATGGTTTAACTAGAAGCTTTATAGGTACTTTCAGCAGAACTCAGTGATACTGTTTCCAGAATACAGAATGAAATGCTGTGCCTGGTTTTATGCTACAAGTTTGTAACAGAAGCAACTCTGTAAGGTTTCTTTTAGTTGGGACAAAGGTTGTTTTCATTCTTTTAATTTGGAACAGAGTATGTCTATGAAGTATCTGTAAATTACAATGTTTAATTTTAGAGAGTATGTTTAATAGTAGGAAAACTGCACTATATGCAGTTTACATGCTACAGGTACATATACACTCAGTGAATAAGTTATTTTATGTTTGAGTTGAATTATTGTTCTTGTAATAACAGTTGACATGTTTTGAAAGCCACCCAGTTTTGCTAGTGAAGCTGCTGTGAGATATAAGCTTTTGTGTCACAGCCCTCTGAAGCTTTCTTGTTCTGTTCTTCTGTTAGATAACACTTCTATTTTCTTGGACGACAGTATTGATCTGTTGCTGATAGAGCTTGATGGAAATTGTGAGTTGTAAATCAAAAGCTTCTTAAAAAGAATCTTGTTGAGACCTCAATAATTTTGTCATTTCAAGCCTTAATTCATTCCCTACAGATTACATTTGTTCCATTCACTCTTCTTAGTATTCTTAATTACTGCAGATGTTGAGATGTCAGCTGACATCTCAGTCTTCATTGGATGCGATAAGAGCAATATGCTCTCTGTAAAAATGCAATTGGTTTTGTGGGAATAAAACATGTTCTGCTCTCAGATGCAATTGAAAGGTCAAGCTAGTCCCAACGGAGTCTGAAAAAATAGTTTTCAGAAATGCCATTGTGTGGCCTATGTGAAGAAGGAACAAATTGCAGAAAGCAAGATTCTGATCCAGTGTCTTTGAAAGGGGGGAGAAAGTTGGTCTAGTGTTTTCCCCAAAACATATTCTTACTTACTTTAGAATAAGGGTTTTCACATATTTCTCTATCATTTCAGTAAATTTTCCTTTTTTTCCCTTCTTTTTTTGTCTATTTTCAGTATGTTGTACTAATGATAACTATTTCAACAGAGAGACGGTGCTTATAGTTCTTAGAAGCCATTGTTGACACATCATTTATTCAGCAAGATAGATTGTAAGAGAGAGTGTCAGTTTTCAGACTACCTCTACAGTACCTCCACTAACAATGGGTATTCTGCATTTCAGACATTGTCTGTTACTCATTTTGATACTTTACACGTGAGATAGTGCTTGGGGATATAGAAATAAATTTTGTGCTGAAAAAGCTGCCTAATAAATTACTTCAGGGATTGTGTGGACCAGAGTACATAGAATGTGATAACCTTCTTATTTGTGATCATAACATTCAAAAAGTCATCATTTGAGTCTGTTGTGTTCATGTGGGATGGTAGGCTTTGTCAGGTAAAAAAGGTAAAACCACTTCATGGATTGATGGAATTGTAAGCCTAAAGAGATGGTATTGAGAGTGTTGAGTGAGTGCTTGTGTAAAATTTAACCAGGCACATCTGAAAGTTAAGTTCTTTCAGTTTCTTGGTGTAAACTTCTTCCCTGTTTTGGTAACCTTGACCTGTCCATGTATGTACCTTGTCTCCCAGATACGACTACAGAGTAGTTTCTATTACAAAATGTGACATTCAAATGCATTTGCTTTCTTGGTATTCCTACAGAAAGGATCTTTGAAGATCATGAAAATTTAGTTGAAAATCTTCTTAACTGGACAAGAGATAGTCAAAACAAACTGATGTTCGTGGAACGTATAGAGAAATATGCACTTTTCAAGAATCCCCAGGTAAGCCTGACACTCATGTTGAATGGATGTGTATGTGCATGCCTGGCTGCAGTTTCTTACTGGTTTTTGGTAGTGTTCATTTCATACTTTTATTTCTATACTTGTGTATGTATTAAGATGTCAGGCAACTTTACATTTCAGCACTATGTACATCCACATTGTGAAACCATGAGCTGAAGCAATCTGTTTGCTAATGCATTTGTGGGTACTTTTCATGGAGATGAAGGCAAGCAGTTTCATGGCATTTACACCAATACTTAGTGCTGTTCAAACACATACACAGGCAAGAAAGGTGTTGTCAGATATTGATAATAATCATGCCTCTCCACTGTGCATTCTTATGTTGATGGCTAGAAGGGAAAAAGGAAATGTAAAAAACAGCTACTCTGGTCAAATGGCAAGTGAAGAGAAGAAAGTATGTGTCCCTCCCTGCCTGTGGAAGCTGGGATCTGTCACTGTTCACCTGTGTTTCCTGTTCCTTGGCTGGGAAACCAAAGGCCCCTCTTCTCTCTCAAAGCCCTCTCTTCTCTAAAATGATGGATACAGATTTGATGTCCGGCAGCAGTTTAGTGTCATAAAGGAGTGGAGGAAAAGAAACATAAAAGCAGAAGGTGGCTTTTTGAAGAATTTGAATTGCAAATAACTGGATAGAATATCACTTGATCTCTCTCTTAACTCTTATCCATTGTGTTCCTTTTGGGGGTCATAGATTATTTTTATATCTCTATGGCATCTATGTGGTAATTTCTTGGACTCAAACTGTATATTGGTTTTGCATGCTCATCCTTTGGGACATCATCAGCGTATATGGGGGTTTTATGATTATTTTTTTTCCCTTCAAAAATTGAAAACCAGGTCTTATTGAAGTGCTTAGCGATGACGCAGCAAAACCAAGTCCTTTTTAAAAGCATGTAGTTCATATGCTTACTATCAGCACATACAGTAGGCACAGTCAACAAGAATGTCGTATCAGCATAGACCAGATATTTCATCGTGGTTTAAAATATTGAACTATTGGCTAAACCTTGTGTGAGTATTATTGGATTTTTCCAGCTATGGCTACTACGGTAAGAGTATGGGCTGATTGATGTTTTTGGAAAAGGTGGTTATAACTTAGTTCCATGTATTATTTAGCTGTCTGACATACAGTTTCAAGTGGACTATGGAGTTTTTGTTCCATTAATGTATTGTTTTTAGATGATAGCTAGGTTTTTTTTCCTTCCTGCTACAGCAGGGTAAATGAGAAATGTTACTTGGCTTGATTTCAGAATGCCTATAGAAATACTAAGCTTTCTCTTGTTACAGAACTATCTTCTGGGGAAGAAAGAAACCTCTGAGATGGCAGACAGAAATAAGGAGGTGCTGCTAGAGGTAGGGCTGCCAAAACAAAAAGAGCATAGTGATTGTGCTGACTGAAATTGATGGATGGAGCTGAATCTAATTCTGCACCTGTGAATGAACTGTGAATGAAATGTATTATATTTGAGATAATGGTTATTTTAATGTTACTCCATTTCAGATATGGTAGTATTTTGTTTAGTAACAAAAATACCATACTCAGTGATAATCAAAATGAGGTTCCCTGTAGCTGTGGCTAAAACCAGTGGAAATTTGCACAACTATCACCATTTTTTTTTTTTTCTATGCATTTGGTTCATGAGTGGTCTATGTTAATATTTTAAATTTTGTTAGTAAGGAAAATAGTTAAAAATTGTTTCAGTTAGATTTGAAAATAAACAACCAAATACTAAACTTTTAAAATGTGTGACAGCAAAGGAAGTCAATATCAATCACATTAAATAGTTCACAGCACTAAAGACAACAAGAAGAATGTGTGGCGCAAACAGTGAATATAGCTTCCATAAACTGAAAACTGAATGGTTTTGTGATACTTTTGTGGAGACATACCCGTGCTGAAGTGTCATAACTTCCATGTGATTTCCAGAATAATGATTATGTTTTCAGTAGTTACACAAAAGTAACTATTTGGGGTATTTAATTTTGGATTATACTTAATAAAATTTAACTTGTAAGTAGCATATGCATGCTCTCAGTATATTATTAGTACAGGTTTTAAGATGTGGTTATGTGAATACTGTGGATCAAAAAGATGCTTGAAGCCATGACATGAAGAGGGTTGTAATTGTATCTAATTCTTTTTATCTTCCAGGATTACTCGTAAGTATTTGTGCTGCATATTAATCTGGAGAGTACTTAAAGAGTTTGTTTTCCTCTGTAGCTCTTCATAAATAGAACCTTAACAGAAGTTGTAGTGTTGGCAGTTAGTAGCAACGAAGTACTCATGGAATAAATTACAGCTGTATCTGATCGATACTGAATTAGACTTTGTGTACATTTAGACTTAGGAGGAGATATCTACAAGGTGACCTTGTGACTTTAGAGCAAATAAAGCTGTTGGGAGATCTATTACTGATAAGCAGTGGATCTTTACAGTAGCTGCTAATATTTTTGTTAGCATTCTTGTGCTGAGAAAATGCTAAGATCCCCTATTGTGTTTGTATTAACTTACAGCTTCTACAATTAATCTCTAATTCATATCACTGTGTGAAAAAAAGAGCTGTCCCTATTATGTGTGCATTTCTTAAATAAAGAACTTCAGAATTTCAATCGTTAAAAACAAATCACGGTATGTTGTACATTCTGTCTGTTTCTCTCTTCCCAAACCATTGTGTTTATTGACAGGAATGTTTCTGTGGAAGTTCTGTAACTGTGCCAGAGATTGAGGGAGTTTTGTGGCTGAAAGAGGATGGTAAGAAGTCTTGGAAGAAACGTTACTTTCTTCTTCGAGCTTCTGGAATCTACTATGTCCCTAAGGGGAAGGCAAAGGTATGCTATTTATTTATGCTATTTTAAAGTAGTTCCCCTAGATTTTTTTATTGCTGGTAAATTGTGTGCACAAGAGTCAGTCTTAAATTTGGGCTTAGCTGTGCCTTGTCTAGAGCCACATCCCTTAATTAAAAGTACAGCTTTATCATGGAAATATTGTGTAAATTACTGTGGTAGCACTTGATGGGCTAAACCCCAAGTTTACAAGAAAACAAGAGTCTGCTTTTTGAATCAGCTCAGGGTAGGTGTTCAGAAACACTTGAGGAAAAATAATTGGTGCATTTGAGAGGCTGTGTTACCTCAAGCAGAATTCAAATAAAGGATCAGATTGCATTGCAAATGCCAATCATAAAATATCCAACTTAGTCCACAATCAGTCTGCATAATTCCATGCGTTTTAATTAGTTCATATAAGTAGGATTCTTTTTGGGCCAATTTGTGCTATGTTTTTTGAAACTGGTAAATATAAGGCCATTGCTTCAGTGTCAGTTACTGCTGTTCTGTGTGTATCAATAGTAAAAAGTAAATAGAAAGCTGCTACAAAGGCTGAACTACTGTGAGTTGAATTTGCCCATGAATCCATTAGACTTGACAGCATGCACTGATCCCCGGTATGGGAGGTCTGCTTCCCACACAGCTGACAATGAGGAAATTTCTGTGAGCGCATCAGCTCCCTTTCACACTGAAAACATCTCGGATGTTCCTTACGCAGCCTTTTTCTTTGTTACAACAATCTATATGCAAGATCGCCTGTTGAAATTCTGAGCCCTGCAATCACTGCCAAACATCATTAGAATTTTTCTCACAGTCCCATTGGAATTTGAACACCTGGATTATTACCAAGGTGAAAGATAACCAACAGCTGTTAAAAAGTTCCCAGGCAAACAATCCTATGTACTTTCTTCTGATACCAACTCAGAATAAACATTAGTAGTCCGGTCTAAAATGCTGTCAAAAGGCAAAATGCAGACAAAACACAAAAAAACCCCAAACAACCTGGACTGAATTTGGAAAAGAATATCCTGGTTAAAAATTAATATCTGATGCAAGAGTTTATGCGTGGCCTTATCTCCTTCATGTATTGGTAGGTTTTGAATCAGATTGAAACTAACATTTGACCTTAACTGGACCTTTTGTAAGTATTCTGATTTGGTTTCCTTATATTTTGTACATGATTATTTTTGTATTTAATAGGTCTCACGGGATCTCGTGTGCTTTCTGCAGCTTGATCATGTCAGTGTTTACTATGGACAGGACTACAGGAACAAATACAAAGCACCCACAGACTATTGTTTAGTGCTCAAGGTAACTTGTTACTGTTTTGAAAATTCTTACGCTGAAAAGAGCGTATAAAGAGCTTGAAACATTTCCACACTAATCTTAGTCCCTTAAAATAACTATGCTTCCCAATTGTGAGCACGAGCTGATTAGCACAGTAGTAATCTTGGGAGAGATTGTAGTTTAGAATGGACTTCCTATAGTAGTATTAACAATTGGAAAACTATGTCTGTCAGTTTTCAGGACGAATCTCTAGATTATCTTCATTCGGTGCATGAGAAATCTAAATCGCTGTTAGTTACAATGGCAGTGAGAAATCTATCTTTAACTACATTTTCTGTGGAGTTGTAATGAGCCTCCTTGACGAACATACAGTAAGAGAACGAGAAAATGCCATGCGGGGATTAGTGCAGAGGGAAGAACTGGGTATGAATCACTTTCTTCCCCATCAAGCTGGTGGATCTTCTGGCAGCAGAGGAGATCTATGTGGATTGTGTGGTGGGGGAGGAAGAAAGATCAGAGAGACCCAGAAGAATGGCTTTACTAAATTCGTTTAGCACTCTAGGTTTCTCTGACAGTGTCCTTTGTTTATAAGCTGCTTAGGGAAAAATTAGAAGTCCAGGACAGAAATGCTTTCACAGAATACTTTTTTACCCTTTAGAAATGTAGGTAGCCAGACGTTGGATAGCGGCTGTTTAATAGCCCTAGGTGTATTCTTACCCTTTGAGTGTGCCCTGTTTCTTTTTGGATTCCAAGAAACTTGTAGAATGCGCAGCAGTTGGGTACATCTTGTATGCTCTCGTATTTGTTCTGAACCATCAGTTGCTTTCCGCTTCATTTTCCTCTGGTTCTTGTATAGGAGGTGAACACTTAATGAACAATTGTTGCCTGTTCTCCGTGCTCCCTGTGACTTTGATTTTTCATGTTGCCCTCAGTTGTCTTACTTCCACACTGATAAGTCCTCGTGTATTTAATTGTTCAGTATACTGTAAATCATAACACTAGATTCTTTTTCCATTTGGCTACTCTATACCTTAAAACCATTCAAATTCAGGGAGTTGCTGTCTTCGCAGAGTGTAGGTTCAGAGCTGTGCAGAAATTGGTATTGGAGAGTCAGGTCTGCCTGTATTGCCCAATGTGGGGGAAAGGGGTTGCTGTAAAGGAAGAAACTTCTGAGTGTAAAGGACAGGTAGAAAGAAAAGTAGAAAAAATATGAGATGTAGAAAGCAGTGACCTGATCTTAACCTGTGAAATGGATAACTCCAGTATTTCAAATCATTGTAAATTGCATCAACTCATCTTCCAGTCTCTCTCGACTCCCACACAGTGTTCAAAATTGTGTCAGCTCCTGCAGTATATCTAGTGGCAAAGCTATTTTAAAACAGGTTTTCACAGTATGTTCACAGCAAGTAACATTTGAAAATTGATTTGGAAATGGTGCAAGTAACATGAGATGGTTATAGTTGAACTTACAGTTTTCCTTTGACCTCTTACCTTCCCTGATCTATTTTTCATGGGGTGTTGCTTATGTCAATAGCTTAGAATGTTTTATGTGCCTGGAGTGTGTGGCTGCCTGTCCACTGTGTGAAAAATTGATTTCATCTTCAAGTAGAAAGGGCAATGTGCATGGAGAGGTAGACACTGAATATCAAATATGAGAGAAAGCATGCAGCTGAAATTGGGAATACTTCCCATGTTCTCATAGGTCATTGGCACAGTTATTAAAAGAAAAAATGTCAGTGTTTGTTGGTATTTATAAATTCTTAAATTAAATTGATTTCTTCTGCTGACATGTCACTTTCTATCCACATCATTTGGACATGTTAAGAGTGAATTACTTTTTCAGACTTGTTGACCACATAGAGTAAACCAGACTAAGTCTTATCTAAGTATTTTTTGAAGTATCACCGCCCTGAGCATAAATGAAAAGGTTAAAGTAAAATCCTAATGCGTCTAAATTGTCCCTTTATTTAATTAAATTAATGGGGTGGAGTGAGTTGGGCAGCTTAGACAAAGTGTTTTCAGTGTGGAACTGAAGAACCACAAATTACTATATTAGCAGAATAGAGTTCTGCCTTCCTCAATTCTTAAAATATTACATCAGTGTTTTGTATTAGTATCAATATATAGAAGCCATTCAGGTTTTTTTTAATGGAAACTCAGTTTTGTGCCACAAATATTCATTAAGCTGGGAAGTATCTCCAAAACATGAACATGGTTTTGGAGAGGTGAATAGCAAATACAAATCAAAAGGCTCGGTTCTCACTGAAGTCCAGAATGGATTTGTTTTTATGTGTTTGCTTCCTTTGTTTGTCTTGAACTTTATTGTGCAAGACAGGTGCTGTGCTATTGTTAAATATAGCATTTGTATGCTAGTACATAATATTAGCTCCTTGGTCCTAAATGTTAGATTTCTGAGAAGTTCTTTTATTTCTACATAGCCAAATTTTTGAACAAGTCCCAGAAGAAGATGGCTTGTTAGCAAAGTAATTATTTGTGCTTCTATAGACCCTTCTTTGTTATACAACATGTATATGAAAAAGACTGTCAGTGAAAAAATTAAAATAATTATCTAATATCATAATGGTTTGTTATATTCTGTTTATGGAGATAAATATTTTCATGTTAATTTTGAAATATTAGATTTGAAAGAGTTATGTTTGGAAGACAACAGGAAAAAATATTCTGAATATTCTGATTAAAAGTTCTTTGATACATGTTTCAGACAGCTTTCAGTAAAACTTCAGTACCTACGATCATCTAGCAAAACTCTGTGTCACTGGCCTTAAGTTAAAAGAGGAAGTGATAAGGACTTGAGTATTCAGAGTTGCCCTGACAGCTGTGAGACACGTAACTTCTACAGCCTGAACAGGAACCAATGTAATAATCCATCCAGAAGTATTTCCAGTATCTGACTTTTTTAAAATACACATTACTTTCTTCACTGCTGAATTGATAAATACAGCACCTCTTCTTTTTTATACATGTATGTGGGAGCAGCAAGTGTTTTAGATGAGAGCCCTGTTTCAGTAGGGTCAGGATCTCAAAGGTTCTACAAGCTGAAAATGGAATTGTGCTTAGCAGCATGTTGTTGGTGGACTGTCTCAGTCAAGCCATACAAAAGCAGAGAAAACCAGCGTGTTTGGTTTCCTCCAGTTTGTATGGATGGAGAGGAAGGTGAAATGTCAGTTGTCTCTTTCAGGTGGAGAGTTAATCCATAGAGCAGTGAAAGGAGACAACTCTTTATGCGTTGGCAGTGTCTTGTTTGTGTTTAGGAAAGGTTTTTACAAGCTGATGCTGTTCTGACCACTAGGCTTGAGGGTATAATGATTTCTGAAGAGCCTTACAGGTACAGAAGACTTTTGATAGATAGCAGTTGCAGCACTAAAATAATGATTCACCCTTTCTTAGTGTTTCAAACCTGAAATCGGTGCACGCTGGCGCACTGCCAATCTGTATGTGAAGCAATCCCCACTGCCACCTCCTGAAACACTCTCAAACATTTTTAAGTAGGCTCAGATACAGAGTACTGTTGAAGAGCTTCCAATATGTAAGTTTGTCTGTATACAGTTCCACGGATAAATGGCTTTCGTTGCATTCCTAGCTGTTAAAATATTGATGAGGATTAATAATTTTTTGCAGCATCCTCAGATCCAGAAGAAATCCCAGTATATCAAGTATCTTTGCTGTGATGATGTAAGAACTCTACACCAGTGGATCAATGGCATCCGCATTGCTAAGGTAACCTCGTCCTCATGAGTTGTCGTTATCTGTTTGAAACCACTTACGGTTACTTAGCAGAATACATGCTAAATCCTACTTCCCTCTATTTAACTATTCTGAATGTGAATTGTATGATCTTCCTGCATATTTCCTTCTCTATCAAAATTGTTGGGCTTTCTTGTTATGATAATTCAGTAATTAGGCCCTTCTTGTTTCTGCTGCACCTCCATCGGTTGACAAAGTTCTCACTGGCATGACTAGATTTTAGCCAGCTCCCTCACGGATTTTAAAGGGAAGGCTAATGGGAAAAGAGAACTGGAAAGCAAACTGTATTTCTAAGATCCACAGATTGGCTTAGTTTATTCATTGGCCCATTTCTTGCTTGATGCTATCTCTTCTAGGATAAACAAACTGGTTTCTTTCCTTCTTTCAGCAGTTCACTAATAAAAAATTAATGTTGCCTCAGCTCCTTAACAAAGAGCCTGTTGTTTCTCTCTGGGGGAAAAAATAGTGGAATAGAGAAGCCAGAGGTAGAGCTCAGCAGTCCGAAAAGGATACACAGCCTGTGTACAGTTGTTAAATTTGCTTGTCATTTTGCACAGTATGGGAAGCAACTATACATGAACTATCAGGAAGCACTGAAGAGAACAGAATCAGCATATGATTGGACTTCCTTGTCTAGCTCCAGTATCAAGTCAGGCTCCAGCTCATCTAGTTTGCCAGGTAATGTGATCTGTCTCATAATAGAAAGATTTAATACCTATTTTATCATCCCCTATCTAGAGACCTCAGGAGAGACTGTTGCAGGAAGTGGACTGTTTCTCCAAAATCTTTTATGCTATTTTTAGTCTAAAACACAGACATATATAACATATATAAATATATTTATTTAACATATATAAATACATATAAAAGCTCCCTTATTTTATTATATTACTTGCAGTGGTGTATGTATTAAGAAACCTAGAATTACTTTCTCGTTCACCTCCAAAGAAGAATTTTTCTGACGCTAAGAAGAGGAAACTTCCTCAAATTCCTCATGCCTCCATCTTCACCTATTTGAGAAAAAGAAATCAAATGTGTGTTTTAATGATGCATAGAACGTGTGCGTGTAGCTCTGAAACTGCTTTTGTTGACTGGAATATTCGAAATTAGAAAATAAGAAATAGTCCCTGCCCAAAGGCAAAGATCCAAATAACCTCTTTAGAGACAAACTTTGAAAACGCAGTTTCTGTTCCTATGTCAAACTGTGCGTGCTGGCAGTAAGATGCTCCCATTTACCTTTCAGCCGGACTGGAACTGGTTTTTTTCACAACCCATAACAGTTTAAAAATTGATGAAGGTTTATATAGTCTCATTTCACTGTTCAGAGCTGACTAACGCTTGACCAGGTTATTCTCAACCCTCAGGGGCAAGTTTTGTTATTGAAAATAGGCTATTGTATGAAAGTGTTGTGTCCATTGCAGATACAGGTCAGGAAGTAATGCTACTGAATTGGAAAGGTTGAGAAAGTAGCCTGTGAGAATGAGCTAAGCAAATTCAGCCTAACTGAAGGTACTCTGTTTTTTCAGCTGTGTGGCAAAGCCTGCCAGGTGTAGCAGTACATTTTCAGTTACTTAAAATTTCTCCATCCAAGCTGGATGGTTTTCTGATAAAGTTTCTCCTGTGGAGAGCTGAGCCACAGCCCACCAGCCGTGCGTGTTCTGCCAGAGCTGCAGTCCAGCCTGTGCCTAGGTGCTGTTTTACCTTTGGGACTACAGAGAAAGCAGGTGCCAGGCTGGATAAATCGGTCTGGTGGTGGCTGCTGCTGTCTTTTCAGGATACCCTGTGGAAGCAGAGCATCATCTGTGTTTGCTAGTTAGTGGATGCTCATCATTCCTTCTCTTCCCTTGAGGAATGGGGCAGTCAGAAGCAGATTACTGCCTCTTCTTCGGCCTATGTCCAGAGTCTGTTTCTGGGAAGAAGTGCTTAAGAGAGCAGGCTGCATGCACTGCATGAAATGGGGCTTTTCCCAAAGTGCAGGAGCTTTTGGGTATTTCAGCACCTATAAAACTGCAGTGTGTTTTCACTTTGCAGCATATCTGACACACTGTCATCTTTGTAGAGCTTCAGATTTGGTTAATACCAGGATGCTGTTGCTCTGTTTTGTTTTCTGGACGCAGCAGCCTGGATGTGAGCTAGAGCTTATGCAGTAGTCACAACATATTTAACCAGTATGACCAATAAATGTCCCACAGAGTTGCATTATAAGCAGACTGGCTTTATTGTTACATTCAGAAGCATATGCTAACTGTTTCTTAACTTCCTCCTAAACAGAATCTCAATCAAATCATTCTAATCAGTCTGACAGTGGAGTTTCTGACACCCAGCCAGCTGGACATGTCCGTTCCCAAAGTATTGTCAGCTCCATGTTCTCCGAGGCCTGGAAACGAGGCACACAACTGGAGGAATCCAGCAAGGTAACAAGAAGACATTAGTTTGAGAACCAACGCCCAACAAAATGTATGGGACAGAGTGATACCTCTTCTACCTCTGTCTTGAGTGGGATTTCTTCTCTTTTTTTACTCTTCGTTATTGACATACGCTGCCATATAATTGGTTTTTTCAGGAATCACTTTTTCAGGGAACTTAGCCTTGGAAACTTCTCTTCTTGCTTTTATTTGTGTGCACAGAAGCCCTGTGATCTTTGAGGGCATGATACAGCCCATCCCATAGAATCCTATTAACTGATGTTGAATAAAAACAAAATAAAAAGATCAGTTGTTAACAAGTTGAATGAAATTCTTTCACTAAAATCTTTCTCCAGTTAAGTAGCCACATCTTTCCATTGTGGAGATGTGAGTAACTGAGAGCTGAAGGCAGGTGTATCTATTTAAGAAGTACGCTGGTAGTTTTAACTCGAATGTTTTCTATTGTATTTGGTGGAAATGGAAACAGTAACCACAGATATGGTCAAAGCAAGAGTAGTAAAATTGACAATAATTGTGGACTGGTGAAGATTTGTTATCTCTTGTTGCTGGTAGTGAGTTACAAAAGATTTTAACCCATTGAAGCCTGAGGCTTGGGTCTGTTGTGGTTTGGTTAGTTTTCTGTCCTTTCTGCGGTAGTTCACTGGTGTAGTTCCTAGAGAATACTTCCAAACGCAGCAGAGTTGCCACTTACGCCAGTTTATTGTCAGGAAATTAAAGGAATTTCTAGGTTCCTGCACAGCCATAATGTCAGTATTAACTGCAGCAGTTTTGTGTGGAAGTACTTTGTCAGGACACTACGAGAAGCTGTCTTTACTCCTGTCAATTTTGAATCTTCCCCATACCCCAGGTTCAAACAAGAGAAGCAAGCTTTTTAAAACTAAAACTGTGGGTCACTACACCTGACACTGGTGAACCAGATAAATAACTAAAAATAAGACACTTCATCAGATTCTCAAATAACAAAGCACATGTGGCACAATGTGAAAACTGACCTGGCTGCATTCTTTGGGACTGATAACTTTTCTGCAGTGCCTGCTGGCTTGGAAATTGTCTGATTCTAGTAGTAATGTAGTCCTTGGCCCGGGAATGTAGCTTGCTTAAATGGTGATCCAAATTTTCTGCTGCATGAGTGCAATATCTGGTGCATGTTCATCAGCAGGTGGCTTGTTGTATGTGTACAGCGTGCGTCATTTCTGCAGGAGTGGGTTAGATGCAAAAGATGGGGCACTTGAGTCTGTTCTGGCATGTACCCAACAGAGGTGAAAGAGAACTGCTGTGAGAATGTTATTATTTCCTGAAGTTTTGGTTTTCATATGAAAATCCTGTTGCTACACCCTCTGTGAGCTTTTGGAGAAAAGTTTGCAGTTTGCCACAATGGGGTCACTGTTGTTCTTACCAAGTCCATAGCGCTGCTGGCAACTGCTCGTTTAAATAAGCTCCAGGAATTTGTCTGTTATCTGATTAAAGCCATTTTTAAAATAAAATGCTGGGGCTGCTCCCTGTTGAGGGCCATCCATGCTTCAGGATTTCATTAATCTGAATCCCTTTCTATGCACAAATCCAAAAAAAGGTACGTTTCCTTGTGTGTAAGAGATGAATGGATTGCCCTGACACTTCCAAAGAGTCCAAGTTAAATGAACCATGTAGAATTACAATTCAAAGCCATGGTAAAAAATTCTGAGTAAATTGATGACAGATTTACTTTCAGTGAAACCACGGTACATGCTTTTTTATCCTGTACAGGCCAGGCTGAAGGAACTTATATAACTAATAGATGAGACTGGCAATGGAAAATGCGAACCTGTGTGGCAAGAAAGGAAACAAGTGTTGAAAAGAAGTTGTAATTTACATTAATAGTTGTACTGAGACATGTTGGTTTAGGCAGACTATTGTGTCCAAGCAGTTATTTCAGAGGTATTTACTCCACAGTGCTTTGGTGACAAAGCTGGCTTAAGAAGTTCATACGGGCAGGTTGCTGCAAGAGCTTGTGTTCTTAGGAAAAACAGCTAAAAAAACCCCACTATTGTTGTTTTTAAGAATAGACACTTTTCTTTTTACAGCATTTCTGAGAGTTCCAGATAGTTGTGGAAAGATGCATGTTGCAAATATGAGTTGATAGTTATGCAGTAAGTAATTTTTCAAGATACACAGGAGGACATCACATAGTTACAAGGAAGAACAAGGACAATGATCTGTTTCAAGGTGGTTCTATATACAGAGTATCGTTGAATATGTTTCTGGTTGTTGAAATTTGATTTGATTCTGTGGAGATAGGAGGAGCTTCCCCTCCTGAGATGCACAATATTCTTTTCCCTGTCCTCAGTGTTTAATTTGCTCACTGTGAAAATCACTGTCCATAATGGATATGAGGAAAATTCCTCTCTGTTTCAAATATTTCTAAGATTAAAAAAATCCACGTTTCCCAAAATGCGGGCAGTCTGCCCATTCACGTTTTGAAAGGTTGCTGTTTGTCCAAAAAATACTTTATTCATCTGTTCATTCTTTGCAGCTGGGCAGTGAAGATCTCATTATGTCTCAGTTTTGCTTGTTAGATTTTGAACAAGTTATTTCAAGCGCGATGCTCCAACAGGCATCAAAATGTGTGCTCGCTGTGTGTGCTTTAAGTGACAAATTCCAGATTCTCCAAGGTCTTGCCATTCAGGGATGACTCTTCTGTTATGCCTTGGTCTCCCTCTCGTTTTATGCACTTTCATTTTTTCCTGTTGCCTTTTGCTGTCTCAGGTGTCAAAAGTGAAGCTCAGCACAGCTAAGGTCAGCACACCCATGGTGCCTTATACAGGGCACACTTAAGGTCAGGTGGTGCTACTTGAAACTTCATTAACCTGGGTGATTGGGAGAATGGTAATTTACAGACTAACACTTGCAAGAGATCAAGATTTTCTCCTGTGTTGTTATGTGAACACCTTGATTTAGCTCCAGA
>NW_009913027.1:0-1293 GCF_000696875.1 Nestor notabilis | reverse complement strand
CTCTTTCCTTCCAGACCTAATGTGACAGGTAGAGGCACACCCCGTGTGTGTTGTAAATCACTGTTTGTTGTTTCTGACGCTAATCCTTTTGGTGGTGTTCTGCACATACAGAAGCTCTGTGCACCCGTGCTTAGAGCAAAGCAATGTCCAAACCTGCTCATACAGTGCAAATGAGCATAATGGGGCTAATTTGTGGCAAAGTGTCTTCTAATGAAGTATAGGTACCCCGTGTGGTCAGTTGTCATGTTGGTGTTGCATTTCTAATGCATGGTTTTATGCTGTGCACTGTGAAATTCACAACTTGGCTTGTAGCCAAACCAGTTTGTATTAGGAGGATGTTTTTAAAGTTGAGTAATGCCATTATCTCTTTAATTTTTAACAGGAATGTAGGTTTACAATTTAGAGGAACAATTTAACTTAAGCAAAACCCAATGAGCAGACTAAACATTGCCTGCTGCTTTCCCATTGCTTCTTCCCTTAGTCAGCTTTTCCCCATCTCTCCTTTCTTTTTCAGCTTATCATAATATTTGCATGTGTAGCTTTTCTTTCCCAAACTTTCTTTTGCAGATCTTTAAGCGTTTCCTTCCGGGAATATTTTCCCAGGAAACCTCAGTTCTCCCTCTTCTTCCTGTTATTTTCCTTGCCAGTCTTAAATATAAGCGCATGTGGAGTGGAAGGTTCTCAGTAGTATTCCCGTGTAGAGCTTGCTCTTCATGCGTGTTGGAGCAGTTGAGGATTTCTGCATTTTCTAACACTGAGCAGTGTAAGGCCTGAGCTAACAGCCTAAAGGTGTGGCAGATGCTCTGGGAGGCCATGTATGGTTTAACTCTAGTCTTACCGAGCTGAGTAGATGTCTGCAGAGTCTCATGCTCTGCCTGATGTCCCCTGTCATGGCCTGTGGCACTCTGGGCAGTGCTCTGTTTGGGTCACTACGGATGCCCACTGGGTGCAGCTTGCCTGCCCACAGGAGTGACAAGGCTGGTGTGTCTTCTCACTGACATTCAGCCTAGCTTGAACCTGGCTCCACTGGTTCTTGCCAGCTCCTCTCTCCCTGCCTGCCCGGTCAGACTGCATGGTCCAGGCTTGTCAGTGCGTGGAAGTCTCTTGCTGCCTTGTTTTGCTAATACTTCCTGCATGCCGTAATCTGCCACTTAATTTTTAATGACAGGCACATTTAGACCTTGACTTTATAATCTCTTTGTCTCCTTCCCTCCCTCCCTCCCTCTCTATCTGTTTCCTTTTCTCCCTTTCCACTTCCACTAAAAACCCCTTCCCAACAGGCCCGAATGGAGC
>NW_009913026.1:0-17147 GCF_000696875.1 Nestor notabilis | reverse complement strand
CCTTTCCAATCCTAACTACTCTATGATTCTACGATTAGTACGCCCCAGGATAGCCAGGGAGGTTCCATGACATTCTACTCTCCTGGTACGCAACCTTGCTTCAAGTACCCTACCAAATGACGTACATCTCTCCAAGTATCACTTCTTCATCTAGCAAAGTATTTTTAAAAGATTAAGTGAACACTGAAGCCTACCTTGAAACAACATGGACGTTAATTGACACGAAAGCAAAGCAAAGGCTTCATAGCTGAACACTCAACATGGCAACAGCTCTCCCAGCAGCATGCCTGGTATTGCCCAAACTGCACCATACTTTTCCACATTTACAGTAAATATTTAAAATTCAGCAGTCAGCTGAATTGATGTAAGAACAACCTAACAGCTAGTGAAACATAAATGAAGTGCTTATTGTTTTAACTATTAAATTACATACCCTTTTGTACTTTCAAACACTACTAGTGAATTACAGCTGCTTAATCATTATGGCTCTTGTCAAAGATTAACTAGCTACCTTAGGAAGCATAGCCATTACATAACCATTTCTGGAGACTGTCAAATTATCCTGAGCTTTTCTTTACTGAAAAAGTTATACTTATTTTTTTCCGTAAGCACAGAAAATCTTTAGGTAAAATGTCTAGAGTTCATGCAGTAAACCATTTGCCTTCTGGCTTCTCTGTATTTTGTGTGCGTTTACACATGCGTATTCTTTCATTGGCAGGTTTCACTTAACATGCATTGATCCTTGCTTGTATGAAAGTAAAGCTTCTAAACTAAAAAGGGTAATGAATATGAAATTCATTTAAGTGATATTTCCAGGAAGTATTCTGCTTTGCAAAAAAAGCTGTACATGTTACAACAGTAGATGCGGTAGCTGCAGCACGATAATTCCACTCAAGCATCTGTATAACTTCAAACTCTTAAGACTTTAGAAAAATCCTGTGACACAGACATTCACAGAGGATTTTCTCAGTTCCCCATATGACATCTTAGTCTTCATACCCCCTTTCCTATACCCACATACAGACACACACAAAGTAAACTGAAAACTAAAGAGCATGATATGAAGAAATAAGAACACAATTTCATGTAATTATGACTTTAAGCCTTTTATCTCTGAAATAAGCCTGTTCTCAGAAGTCCTCCTTTCCCACCACCACACTGCAAATACCGAATGAGTAACTTACCTATAATATTGAAACAGGTCTTAAAGAAATCACAGTCAGACTATCAAAGAAAAATATCTAATCATGCAGCAATCAGTTATTTGCTTCATTTCTGGAAAGGGACGGTGGGAGACCGAACCCCTGGCCCTTCCACATTCAATACTTTGCCACACTAGGGATAATCCCTTGGGTTGCTGAGATGCAAAGGTCTCTGAGAAGCAGTAACAAAGTCTGGATTTACTGCATAAACAAATTGATCGTGTAAAGGGCTTGCATGCAAATATCAAGGTTAAAGTTGAAACAATCATTACCTCTAGGGCACTTTGAGAATGATGTAGCTGAACACAGCACATTTAAAACTAGTGGCTGCAGTAGATAGGTTTAGAAAACTTAGGTAAATAGGAAGAGCCTGAATATGTAAGCTACAGGAGATTTGCAATACCCCAGTTCAACACAGAAGATAAAATTTAGCACCTAAATACAAAGCGCAGTCTCCTATCTGGGAAAGGATGCATGTTTTCTCCTCTATCCTGTGACATTTGATTCAGTTCTCATACTTTGTGACCTTACATACTAGTAACATTTATATATTTCAAAGTATTAAGAAGTTACGACACAGAGAATTTACTGTGCATGAAATGGAAATTTTTCATCAAGACTGCCAGATGCACCCCCAAAAAAAAAAGCCAACAGAAAAACTTTTATTTTTTCCTTTTATACAGTTGTACTCCAAGATATCCTATGCAACTAATAGGCATCCTTGCATTCAAAACAAATGAAAACTACTATACCTCAATTTTGAAAAATTGCAAACTCTTAAAAGTTACGTAATTTAACAACAATCTCAGTTCTTAGAATGTCATTGTTTTGTTAGGCATTCAGTTATTTTTACTTTGAAAAAATAAAAAAGCAAGAAATTACTTAATAAAATTATAAAATGTAATTTACAGCTCAGTGCTACAAATCCACAGGTTTCCTGGTGCAAACCACTTTTAAAAGTAAGAACATACGTAAGGAAATACTACCTAACACTGAGGAAATAAGCAACACCTGTCATGTGGCAAGAAGAGTATTACCAACACTAAAACATAAGATCAGGACACAAGTTCTGTAGAGCAAACAAACAAGGGTTGTCAAAGATAAGGTTGCCATACTAAACACGAAAGGTTCCTTACATATTACATGCAAAGTAGCCATGATGCTGGATCTGCATTAATGAAAATTTTAAGCTCTAGGAACATCTGTCTAACATTTATGTCCCTCCCAAGCAACAATCTAAACCAATCTATATTATTACAAAAAAACTCAGTTAAAGGCAAGGCATATAAAGTCATCTTGGATCGCTAGACAAAATGCTACTGTATCTCCTCAAGAAATAGAGCTTTGAATTGCTTATAACTGCTGTATATACAAACACACAGTAAAAAAAATAGCATTTTCACCAATATCACAACCTAAAAAGACCAAAAAGCCCAAAATACTTCTTGAAATAATTTCTTAACATTGCTCAGCTACAAAAAGTAGCAGACAGACCCTACATAGAAACAGACAGGAAGAAAACAACTAATCAGCCAAGGAAGGTGTGGAAACATAGACTTAAAAAATAGGGAATGATGACATAATCACTAACAGTCACTATGCAACTACTTTGCAGCTGCAGTGCCAGCTTCAATCCCTGTTGGCATCTCCCTGTAGCTTCTTTCCAAGATTTAGGGGCACAGGGTAGAAGCTACTTCATGGGTCCCAAATCCAGGAAGTGGGAGACTCATTGCCTAGATTATATTAAAAATAAATGTCTCTGAACAGGACCACTCATCCCTCTTTCAAATGCAACACTTCACCTTTACAATTGTTCAGCATCTTTCTATACCTTCATGATTATGAACATGACACTGGAATTGGTTGCCCAGAGAAATTGTGGATGCCCCATCCCTGGCAGTGTTCGAGGCCAGATTGGACAGGGCTTGAAGCAACCTGGTCTAGTGGAAGGTGTCCCTGCCTGTGGCAGGGGGGTTGGAACTAGATGAGCTTTAATGTCTCTACCAACCTGAACCATTCTGCAATTCCGCGATTATAAAATCACTATTTCCTCCAATGTTTTCTTTCAATTATGTAACACATTCATTATACTCCAAACAGTTCTAAAAATTGTTTGTTTTGCCAAGATTACTGTCTAAGAAATAACTAAAAGCAAGACAGAACAAAACTATTCAGGAAGTAATTAAACTATTTATCTCAAATATCATACCCTCTCACTTTCACATAACAGACACAATTACCAATGGAGAAAAAATATTACAAAGCAGAAATTAGTTTTCAGCAAACAGAAATAAGAGCAGTAATTCATCTCACCTCATGTCAAGCACCTCACATGTTTCGGTTGAGTAGAATTCAATGGACTTTCCAGACCCACGACTGATCCTTGAGGCCACGACTACAAATTGAAAAGTGGTACTTTTTGATCAGATTGCTTCCCTGATCCAGTTCACTTCAAAGCCTTACAAATACTTGCACTGGCTCAATGGAGGGAGCAGAAATAAGCAGCTGGGGAGAGGGATACATGTGCTGCATGGCCAACAAATAAATGTGTATATGCAGCCTTAATCCCCTCTGAAGATGCCAATGATTGTATGAACAGGCTGGACCTGTAAACCAGGCACTTGCATTCCCAAAGTAATGCAACCATGCCTCTGAAGTCTCTGACGAGGGCTGAAAACTGCTCTACAGATCAGACAGCATCTCTATTACATTAAGCAGTATCATCTTTTGACAGGGCCATGGAACTACCACACAGGTTGGGGAGATAATGCGCATCCCACACTTAATTCATCATCCTTCCTTCCAGCAGTAGAACTCCCACAGAAATCCAGTAAATGGAAGATACAGACAATTACACTGAGTTGAAACAACATCCTCCAACAAATAAAATAATAATTCCAATGCTGGAAGCTCAAGCTGAGAATAGAATTAAGCTTAAAGACAGACTCAAGCTGCTTGTAAAGAATAAAACAACATCCTAGCATCAAATGGGTTTCTGATGGGAAATTTTAAATTCAACAAGCCCCTCAACAATTTGGTAACTAGGAACTCAGTTGAGAACACTGGACATTTAAATACATGACTTTTACACTGACCTTGTATTAGACCAGAAAATATATTTTATCATATATGATCATTGACATTAGACTTGTCAACCTCTAGCAGACCGAGCTCAACTTAAGATGTAAAGAAATACCACAGTTCTAGGTTATCAGCACAATGAGATCAGAAGCCTTTCTTTAAGCCTGCTAACTCCTCTAACACAGGAGGTTTGACTTCATCAGCAAGAGGGCATAAAGGTTTTGCAACCTCTGCCTTCAGGCTCCACAGACAAGACTTACAGGTCTATCACCTCAGGTTTACATCTATCTGAAGTCATGCTTGCTTTCTTCCACGTGAATGGACACCAGATGCATCAAATGTGATATCACTCAAATTTGTATCAATTAAGATATTTTGTATCAAATAATATATTTTAAACCACATTATATTCCAGTCTGATGTTTAAATGATTTCTGAGTCTAAACCAAGCAAGCACTGTTAAAAAAGACTTAAGTGGAAAACTTTGTGTTAAATTCTTTATTCTTGCTTTGACTTTTATTGTTGAGATGCCTAAACATCCTGAAAGCTGGCTATTTGTAACTTTTTTCTTCCTCTATTTATCTTGTCTCTGTTTCCACTTTTATAGTAAGTAATGAGCTCTGACACATGGTTGAGAATTGATTACAAGCTTAATCTATAGAATAAATCTTCTATTATTATTAATATGACATTAAAAAAGAAAAATCAGCCCGGACAACAGTATAAGGGAAGTTTATTCAATTTATTACAGTAGTTATTAATGCATGTAAAGCATAATATTCAGATAGGAGTTAATTATATTCAGGTTTTTTGAGACATGATCATTGAAGCAAGTATACTTTATTAACAAGAGATTCAAAAGAACAATAGTAATTTTTCCTTTCTGCAAGAAACTAAGCCATGGCAACATCTTAGTAACCACTATATTACAGAGTACTCCCTGTTCTCTGACACATGCTCTCTTTCAAGTTCAAATACAGTTCCAGAAGTACTACTTACTGCTTGCCAGTTTCTAATAAAACCTCCACTTCACTGTTATGTATACCTTTATGCTTCCAACACACTCTCCCTTTTCCTCTCTCCAAAGAATCTCCAGGTTTTGCTTTTTATCCAGTGCATTTCAATGTCAATATCTCTTCAAGTCACTGTTATATTCCACTCAAATTATTCCATACTTGAGCAAGATTCAAATGATTACACGTTAATCACAGCAGCCATAGCAATTTGTGCTTCAGTCTTTTACAGATTCTAAATCCTTCATGTCAATATCTTGTAGGCAATAAAGCTAAAAGAATATACCATTTAGCACACTGATGCTCTACACGTGAAGACCACAGCTACTGAGAAACGAATATTCGATGCATCATTTAAGAGGCTGGGGGTTTTACATGTACATTAAAATCTATGATTTGATTTATGACTGATATTTGAACCAATGCAAGGTCATGTTCAGATACACATGACACTTATGTATTTGCTATTTGATCCAAGATCCAAGGTCACGTTCACACAGATGCATCAACTGAGTATTTGCTGTATTTTTAATATCCCGCTAATGAACTCAAAGCTCTCTTAGTTTCCCTACGTGTCCCAAAACTCCTTACCTATTTATTTGGAAGTAATTTGGTTTTCCTAAGTTTTGCAATACTGTAGAAATGTCTGACAGGCTTACTACATAAGCCAAGATTTTGAACGGATTAACAGTTAGGAATATTTCAACTTCAGAAATCAGTGCTTGGACTGACACTAAATCTGGTTGCATGGCATGCCCAGAATTAAGATTTTTTTTTTATTATTTTTTTTAAAGGAACACATCAAAACCACCACAAAAGCTATGTCTCCTGAACTCCATGCACTGTTAGATGTCCTAAGCCACTGTCAATTTTTTCCTAAAAGTAGTATGTAAAAGTGAGTTTGGGTTGTGAATTCCAAGTTGATTCTGACATGTACAGCATTTACAAACAGCCTACGCATCTGTCCTGACATGCCACTGACTGGAAACCAGATCCTTAAGACTAAATTGGAATGTTGCAATTGTTTCCTTACACATGTGATTATGGCATCTCAGATTATGCAAAGTAGCTTCTCAACAATTTTCTAACTATACCCTGATATTCTACAGAGACTTCATTTGTTGAAGGATAAAGATATCTGAACGTAAAATGCAAATAGAAATTGCATTTTAGTGTGGTGAGTAACTGATTATCTCCAATATAATCAATTTTTGAAGTAAATAAAACATTAGCCCCTTGCTAAGTCTCCTGCAGAGTCCATTTTCGCTACATATGGTAAAAATAAACTTCAGAGGGTAGCAAATGAAAGACATCTGTGCAACTAAAATTGTCAATTAAAATTATAATCTAATACATACAGAGGCAGTGTCAGACAAAATTTTTGGCAATTTTCCATTAAACAACCTGACTGTGCTGTTACATAAACTTCTATAAGTCAGAAGCTTTACTTGCTTACGTGCTTGATAAAAACGACACAAAACAAAAGCCCATCAAGATTAATGACTGTTCTATCCAGAAAGACATTGTAACTTTTACAAGCAAAGCTGTTTAGTAACTCATACTAGCAAATGTGAAATTTTAGACATACTACATTTATGAAAAGAATAAAAAACAGTTGCCACTAACTTAGAGTCAATTAAAGACTTCGATGCACTTTCTAGAAGTGGTATTTCAACAATCTTTAGGGTTCATGTACATGTATAGATAACTTAAAACGTGTTCTTATAAACTAGGATATAAGAATCCCTTTTGGTTTATATCCACAGATTTTATGTATGATAGCAATTGCTATATATTGCCAATAATCCCTTATTGGCAGGACTGGTAGTAACATACTCTTCAGAATTTAGAATCCTTGCTGTGTTATAAATAAAAATGCCTGCCTTATGTTTAAATTTATAGTAAAATGAAGGATAAGATATAACTAATCTTTTTTTCTATCAATATATTTATTCTTCCTGTATAATTTCAATCTTGCTTGAAGAGAAGAGCAAAGGAATGCTCCTGTGACATCAGTACTTCAACCGAATACAACCTAATTCAAATAATATTATATATAATACTAATATATGATTATTATTCTGCCACATAATTTAACATTTTACAGAAACCAAGTAGCATTGAGTATATGAGGTTGTACATAATTCTGGGATTTTAAACACATAACAAAAGCTTATGAGCATTAAGTTGTGACAGTACACAAATTTGAAAGGTAGAATTCATATCAGTATCTACTATTACCAACATTAAAATACCAGGAAAAGGGCAACTTTGGGAAGTAGAAATAATAAAAAAAAAAAAAGCTTTGATTTCCATTGATTTGCTCCCAAGAACATAAAATTTTCATAGCATTGTGATCCCACATTGTCCTAGCATATACCCCTGTTCTTTCCCTTTCTCACTATCCTTACAGTTCCCTCTCCCCACACAATGTCCCTGAACTACTTACTATGCAAACAGCAAACATGCTGTAGCTGGTTCAGAGCTGCATGTTGCAACTGGCTCCCTATTGCTCCTATGCTGATTGGCAATTGACAGGCCAAACAGAACAGATAATTGTTGAATTCATATTGCATCATTTCCTCAGAAGAGTCAATAACGTGTTTTCCTTTCTTCCTCCTAGTTACCAACTTCCATAAAAATTACAGACTAATTGCAAATGCCTTTGCAACCACTATATTTCTGTCAAATTCGACAAGACCTGCAGGTTCAAAGTTATTGGTGGGGGGAGAGAACAGCAGACATACTGCATATACCCAACTTTCTTAGGGAACTAGACTAAGAGAGATGAGAAAACAATCTGGAGAACATTTTTTGGAATAGCAGTTTTGGAGCATAAGTCTCTTCCAAGACAGATTTGGACATTTCCTTCCACCTCTCTCTCCCCGACCCCCCACCCCCCCCTTTTTTTTTTTTCTTTTCCCCAGTCCACTTTCAGTATTTGTTTTATATTTATTAAGGTTTGTAGAACACATAAACAGTACAATGGGTGCCTGAAGTTCTGTCAGTGCTCAGAGTACTCCACAATTTTCCAGGGTCACTCATTTTTTCTCCTAATCGCATAGTTTATTAAGAAAAAGATAACTGGCTGTCCTTGAAATACTGGTTAAATATTCACTTTGGGCGAGGATTTGTGACCTGTGGGCAAAAATACTCATTCTTGCAGACATCTTAATGGCAACATTCTTTCTGAATAAAGAGCTATTGTTTTGGAACAATACTTCTAATCTAAAAAGGGGGAAGATGGAGAAAAAATTACATTAAAATTACTTAATGTAAAAAGTTGAAAGATGATCTGGACTTTTTAGCATATTGATTTAAGATAGTGAAAAGCTTCACTGGAATCTTACCTGCCCTTCAATCATAACCTAAGCCTTGCAATCCCCCTTTTTTAAAACACCCAGTCAGGCACAACTTCTCCACCTGATCAACTCCCAGATTTTGCCACCCTGACCTCATTGTGCAGGTCCTGCTCAGAATAATCAAAATAAAACCCCCCACAACTTTGCATTTGTATCTGCTACTACAATAGCTCTCCTACTTATGAACAGCATTCCTTTAAAAGGAACATGAAGTCTCTCAGTTTTCTCTTTTCATTTACAGCTTAAACTTCCACATCTAATCGTGGACTGGCTTGGGGTAAAAGTCCGGTTACTTTGGTATCTGACGCTGCAACTTTTGCTTCAAACATCAACAACAAGAAATATCTTTCTGCCTCAAGTATACCTCCTTTTCAGTCTCCACATCCCCAAATCTCAGGTTTCAGTTTTGGCTTTACCCTGGTACACTCAGCTTCAATACTCTTTCAGCTGCCTTACCCTTCTGTTTCAAAAGCCATGTCAACCCATCCTCAAATCACCTTCATCCCCTCGGGTCTTCTAGTCTTCCATCTCCGCCCTCTAGTATCTGCACAGCTGCACTCTTCACACCATCTGCAACCCCTTGCATGATTCATCACCAAACATAACAGACCGTGATTATCCACTATTTGAAAAGCTACAGTAGAATTTACATCTGTTTCTGGAAAAGATTCAAGAAGCTTGAATTAGCCTTCTTAGTGGAGAACACCACCACTGTGTATTTTCAGTGGGTTTATTTCACTGATAAACTTTATTTCCTTGCCCGCACATAATAACAAGTCATATTCGATAACCTAAATTCAGCTTAACAGAGAATTTATATCCTATTGAAGAGAATGACCCTCATATAAGATATAACAGGTTTAGGCCCCTTCTACTTGCAAGTCGTTTTGAAAATTAATTGAGTAATCCCAATGGGCTAGCTTTCAAACTCTTCTACTAGTAGACAAAATCTAATGTCTACTATAAATAGCACCTGGAGTTGTGTAGTTTACTCATTCTTTAGTGAATGAGTATTTTTATACTCATTCCTTTAAAATATTTTTACAGGCTTTTGTTGCTCAGCTATTACATTTAAATAAATAAATAAAGCTTGCTAAAAATAAACTAACTTTGATTTAATGGCATGCCACAACTCAGAGCACCCAGAGTGGAATGTGAAACAAAATTCTCTTACTTTTTGTTGGTGGTTGTTTGGAGTGGTGGTTTTTGGGTTGGATTTTTTTTTTGTTTGTTTGTTTTGTTTTGTTGGGTTTTTGTTTTGTTTTTTTAAGAAAAAGACCTCAGTTTTGTTCTGGTAATTTAGAAATTCCCACCTTAAAAATGTTTTTCTTTGTGACAAATTTATCACACAAAAGCAACATTTACACTGAATTAGCATTGCTGACAGGAGTCTTGGCAACAGGTATGAATGCAATGAATCTACATTATTTGGCAAATGGACAACAAGTACTTGTACTTCCAAGTTACTGACATGTCAGATAGAGGATATACTTGGGACACATGACTTCACAGTTCTAAATCAGATCACTTGCTACGGTATAGAGATCACAAGCCTCACACTCCTGCACAATCAAAAAATGTCAAAATATAACCAATTACTTTCCTGATATCTAAGCTAGCTCTTCATCCTTCATATGACATGAAGGGCATCTACTTACTGGTTTAACAGCCCCATATTAACAATAGCATTACCACTGCTGTCTGCCTGCCACCTCACTTCTCCTTCCCACTTGTTTTGACTAAGGAAGCACCTGAATTGCAGAAAAGTGGAAGAAAAACAGCAGTCCGATGAAACAGATAGGATAAGATAACCTGTTTAAAAAATCATGTATATGCTTTCGTACACCAGTTTTAATTCACTTCGTAAGGCATTTCAGTTGACTGAATGAGACTTTAAAAAAGTAGATACAGGGACACAGCACTTGAAGCCCCCTGCTGAGATAAACTGAAGTTGGTTGCAAAGTAAAGTACTGTTAAGCTACAGTTAGACAAACCAGCTTAAGTAATGTAACAGTTCCCAGACATCAAAAGGATATCCCTTCCATAACTCCCTGACATTGTCAGCCCTGCACCTTCCCTCTCCCTTCTTTATTTCCAGCCCCATAGCTCCGTCCTGCCTGTGCTGGCTCTTGCAGTTGCCTGACCTCTCTGGCCACATCTGTAATAGTAAATAAAACAGGGCCAGAGCACAGGCTCAAGCCATGCTGTTGGCGTCCTCTCTGACACCATTTTGGCCCATAGCAGCTTGGCACTCTCCCAGACAAACGCCCAGGCACGGTTAAGGGGACAGCAAATGCAGAGCAGCAAACTGCTCTCCACTGGCAGTCTGGATGTGACCATATGCCGTTTCAGGATGAAGACTGTTAGGTGCATGCAATCTTGCCACTTTGTTCTAGGTCCAGAGAACAGTCCCTGGCATATTTTATTCCCTAGTGTAGACACAGCCTCAGTGAAAAAATTCAGCTCATTAAGCTGGTAGAAGTGTAACAGAGGTAACATTAATAGTTAGAGATTGCTGAACAGACTCACTAAGAGGTAGCAAAGAGGAAGGATAGAAACACATGGACGGTAGCAAAGGAAAGAAGCATGAAGGAGCCTGACTGATCTTTAACGACAGTTGCTAGATCAGATCGGGCCATGCTGTATAACCATACATCTGGCTGTAAGCCTCAGATCTGCAGGGCTGTCAGGAACAGCACAGAGAGGGGACATCCTTTTTTTTTTTTTTTTCTATTTATGTGTTTATTCATATACGCATTTACACATGTATGCCATGTAGAAGAGAAAAAAAGAATAATAGCTGCAAACTGAACAATTCTACATTCTTAAAGGATAATCACTATCACATTTCCTTAGAAAATGCAGCTCCTTGTAAATTTGGTTAGAATTATGGCAGCTCAGTAGGCAGAAAAATCAGGTGTCCAAAACACTTATGCAAGCTGAACATTTGACAGCTGTTTGAAAATACTGACCTATTTATGTACACTTACATCTCTGTGGAAGCACAGTACACAAAATGTACAGCTGCTGCATTTTTCAAAACCAGTATCCTGTGCTGCTTGTCTGTTAGTTACATATATACGAAAGCTGCTGCCTGATTTGCTTCTAATCAGACTCATCTACTTAAGTGCACTTAAGTCTTTTGTCCTGAGGTAGATAAGAAGAAAGAAATTACATATATCTCTCTGTGTGTGTATATGTATATTTATCTATACACACATATACACACACACATACACGAGTTCATTTCAGAGGTAGAAAAAGCAGTTCTAATTTCTTATGTGATCTTCTCTGTGGGCAACTATGTGCAAGATGAATAAAAACATTATACCATATATACAGCATAACAACGTAAGTCTACCTCATGCTCACAGAGTAAAATTTCCAACAACCAGCTGGCCAGAAATGACCACAGACAGAACATTCTCCTGTTTACATCTCTCTCTCACAATGAAACTGCATCCATCCAGCACCTTACACTGACAGAAACCCCACTAAAACTCCCCTCACAATGCAGCACACTTACTGCAAACTGAATATTTACCTACAGAGTAAGAAAAAGGATTTGAAAACAGCACTTAAACATTTTCAGCCTTGCTGAGCAAATTTCAGGGCTCAATATTCTGTGCATACCTACACTGTCTAGTTTTTAAAATTATTCTTAGAATTCCTAACCATCAAGAATCTAGTTCTAGACTCCATTAGAAACATAATATTTATGCTAACAATGCATAGTTCTTGTAATCTTCCCCTGAAAATTGCCAACAAGCCACTAATATTCACTACAACCTGCAGGCTGCAATTATTTTTATTTTAACATCAGAGTGGTGAATTCCTCAACGGTTGTAATGGAGCATACATCAGCTTTATTAAGAGTACTGCTAAGCACTGCCTGCTAATGAATCCAGGAGTCTCCAAAGCAGTCTTCTGACTGAACACCCACTTTCTCCCTCTTCTTCCCCCTGAAATCCAAATGGTTCCGTATTGTATTTTTAGCCTTACTACTCCAAGGAACGTTTTCCATACATGTTTAATAAAGATGCAGGAACAATTTGTTTTCTTTAATGCCAGCCAGCACCATGACTCCAATGCCATGTACTTTGTAACACTCTTGCTGAAGCAGTAACACTAACAGAAGGCCAGGAAATACCAACAGGAATTCAAATCTTCACTTTGAAATAGATTTTGAAAACAGACAAAAGTTGTCCTTTGCATCTGAATATTCACATTCTGGTTTAAATTCAGTGTTTTCTTCTGTGAATTGTTACACCAAGCATTTCCAGTGAATACTTATTTAAGCTAAAACAAAACAGGCACGTAGCACCCATTTGTGTAACAAAAAATAAGTGGCAATACAGGCCTATATGCAGGTAATAGAACTTATTCAGACAGCATAACTTTGCTGGATGCACGGGTTCACAAAAGAAGACAGTAAGCCCTGCCTCCAAAACTTAATCATAGGCTGTAGAATAGTTTCAAATGACCTGGGTTTTGTTAAATCTAAATAACAGTAGGACAGATTGCAGTATCATTTTTCCATGCAAAATAAATCAAACTCTAAACTATTCACAACAATAATTGCTCTCAGCTCTACGATATTATACACTTATCTGAGTAAGAAGTTACTCAACCAGCAGTTAATTTGCACACTGAACAGCAGCTCTGGTTTCCTTTCACATACTTAGCAACAAACTGAAAATTGATTAATGAGACATAAAATACAAGATATGAAAACATTGGACTAAGTTGTTTTCACATATATTTCAGCTGCCTGGAAACAAATTCGAAAGAACCTTACAACTTCAGTGGCTACTCTGAGTTCCTCAAGGCAGAGACATTTTTTAACAAGTTCCTTTTACTATTTGGAAAGATTAAGTGAATAAGTTGACAGTTTTTTTAAAAAACCATGATAATATATCAGCATTTCTAGAAAGGGATGGGTAATTTGCCAAATGCTTGCAGTTCTATCTCATACTGTTAGTGTTTCCACAGGCATGAGAAAACTTGAACATAAACCAATAAATTTAGATTAATATAGTACCATAGAACAAAACCTGTCTGGTAATTCTCATCTTTCAATCTTCAAAGTAAAAAACAATAAACATCTACTGCTTATGCTTACAGCATTTTAAAACACAGCAAACAATCACACAAACCAGTCATGTAACAACTCAGGCCTCAATCAGGACTAGCATACCAATGAATTGTATTTTGTAATTTGTATTAACCTGTGCACAAGAAGCCCTCCGCTGGACACAGAAACTGTACTTCCTAGATACTTAAAAAGACATCCTAGATACTTAAAAGACACATGCAGTGCACTTATAAATAAATATTGTTTCATAAGCAGAAACTATGAGAACTGGTATGAGGAAGTGGAATCAGATTTGGCAACACCTCAATTCCACATGCAATGTGGTCACACAACAATCTCCTCGTATCAATTTAATGTTTTCAAAACATGCTAAATATCACACTTTTTAAGACTGAGAGATTTTAGTTTAATTTTAAGGACTTAGAGCCTAACATTACTGGGTAGGTACCTTTTCATTCGGCATATTCAGCATTCTATTTCAAAACAAGTCCTTCAACATTTAATTTTACAGACCTGGCCCTCTAAAATGCTCAGCACTCTACTTCTGAAATATTAATAATTCAGAATTCTGCTCAATAACACATTTATACAGCTTTCTCATAGCAGTCTAACACAGCAATAGATATCAGAACAGAAGGAAATACTACTTACGCTGTTCTTCCAATTGTGCTACTACTTCCCATTTATCAACTACCTGATGGCAGTTCTTGCTCAGACTTCTTTCCTTATCAGTTGACAACACATTAATCACTCTCTATATTCTACCTCCAATGTTTTTCCTTCTTCAGTTGTTCAAAAAACAATTCCAAGATAGCTCCCAGTCCACGTATGTACTCACCACATCATGCAGCATCTTGCAAGGTTGAAACAGAAGCTGTTTTCCAGAATCTGTTCCCTTTCCATTTCATGTGCACATTGGTGATGACAAGTGGCTCTTCGTTAATAAGAAGCTGCTGACATTCTTTCTTTAAAAAAATAAAAATAAAGAATTAACAAAATTTTCCAAAGCTTACTATTCTAATTTTATATCAGTAACATGTAATGTATTTTTTACACTCCTTTATACTTCTTCAGAAAAAAAAAAGCCACTGTGATTTCACTTTGGCTAAAATTATTTTAAAATGAATGAGGCTTTTAATACAACACCTAGTTTTACAGCAGGACTACACTGACATCTAGCTAGCTATGGTATATGACTGGTATATCCCAGTATCATTCTGATCTTCTCTTCTTCATACTAGAAAAATTAAAACCCACTCAACTAAGAGCAGTACACCGAAAGCTTCATGCTGTTTTAATTATCTATTATAAGGAGCATTCTCACAAAAGTCAAAGTCTTTATGCAGATAAACTGTTAGAGTAGTTACAGTTTTCAAGGTGCACACATACATGTTCCACAAGATTTCTTTTGCCATTGGCCTTTTAAGTTCCATTTACACCCCAAAGGCAAAGATTCTACTTTCACATACTTTATAAGACTTGCTAAATAAAAAAAGCATACAATGCTATAAAAATAGCAATCAAAAATGGTTTGATTAAACTGACTCCCCTGTCCACAAACAAAATTTAGAGAGATTTTGCAAAAGCAGTGAGATTTAATTAAGTGTTAAAATTCCAAAATCCTGTAAGAAAATATGTTTGTACTTATAATAAATATGAATTCATCTATTTTCCAAGCCAAGTATAGTGCTCTCATCTTTCCCCTTGCAACAAATATGCCACATGCAAGAGAAACAGAACTCAGAACTCCAATCTCAGCAAGTAAGCTAAAAGTAAGGTAAAGAGAAAAACAGTGCTATTTGAAGTAAGAGCTTCTTTCAAAAAAATACTAAGAAAATTTACATTGCCCTCTTTGACCACTTTGGATCAACGGTGAACATTATAATCTATTTTCTAGAACAAGATGAACATCCTAGGCCATATATCATATTCTCCTGTAGGACATTATCTTCTCTAATATTTCTATTACACACATAAAACATTAACTGTATAAGGATACAAAAATCACAACTGAAATGCAACCCTTTCTTCAGGTTTAAAAATCATGATGTCCTTTAAGAAGACTACAGTATTGAAAGGCATGAACAGAAAATTAAGACATTAAAGAACTACTGAAAAGCAAGTGAGAAAACCACAAGGTTTTCAGGAGGTACAGGTTTGTAACAGGTAGCCAAAACTCCCTATGCCACCTGATTGTAGAAGTTGACAGTCAATATAAGGCATCAGCAGATTGATAAGAACTTTTTTTTTTGGACTATGCCAAGTGTTCCTTCCAAACATGGGAAAGGAAAGGGCGCATGCTGGCTGTGCAGTTCTACAAACCTCTGATAAGGGCTGCGCATACTCTTATCCTTCTGAAGCACTGCATCACACTACTTAAAATCAAGAAAGTTGCCACTAAAAGTAACTAAGAGCCAATGGCTGCTTGATAGCTCATGCCAAATAACAAAGGTTATACTGGTTTAGCTTTGGGTAGACTTGTGACCACATCACATGAACCACAACTGCCGTCAGTTTCAGCATGAGACCAGGTAGCCCCAGTCTTCAGTCAGTGATTCAGAATTCATAAAGGAAACACTTTTTATAGCATATCAGTTTTGCTACCTGCAAAGACCACACTAATTTCAATCCTGTAATCACTGTTAGATGCCAATAAGAAAATCTCTGTGTGTTCTATAATACAAGTACAGCTTGATTAAAACTTTCATTCCCAACAAAACTTAGGCAATGTTTTTATTTGTGCAGTACTACTAACATCCAAAGCCACCAAAGTGCCAAACATCATTATTCCGGATAATCCTGTCTGACGAATCCTGTACTCATGCTTTTTCCATCAGAGAGTTTAGGAGCAGCTACCCATGTCAGTGAGGCTGTGCTAATCTTAATTAGAATATAAGGCAATGCCTTTTAGCACTCTTTTCCATTACTTTTTGAAGGCTATCTTTTTCACTTGCTTTCCAGAAAACAAGTGCACAGCCCCATAGGGATAATCAAGAACAGGTTTTTCCCATCAAACTACAAAAGCAAACACAGGGAGAGGTCCCATTGACCCACTCCTCTCTCCAAGGGTATAGGACTCCTCTCTGACCAACCTACTGGCAAAAGCACAACTTGCCTGACTAAGCCAAGCCAATAGAGATAACTTGCAAGCACGTATTCTGCCTAGTGCCCAAGTTAATTTCTCAAACCAGCTAAGGACAATTCAAACGTCCTGCGCTTAAGAGGCATGAGAGTTCCCAAACAGCACCTTATATGACAGGACGTGGTCTTCTCCACCCCGCGGCACCCTGAAGTCTCCCCTCCAAGTTCCCGAGATCGCTCTTTACCTACAAACGCCAGCCTGCACCAGGGCCGGCTTCCGCTCGTCCTTTGGCCCCTGTGAGCCCGGGCTGCC
>NW_009913025.1:0-21020 GCF_000696875.1 Nestor notabilis | reverse complement strand
TATAAAAAATATTGCTTTTTCACTGCTAATTTCTGAGTATATTCTGCTTTTAATTTCAAGGATTTTTTTTTTCCCCTGTAGTTTTATGGAACACTAGTCTATCTAGTCACACGTGCTTTTCAACACCCAATTCACAAGTGAAAATCCGGTTTGCTAAGAATTTTGAAGTAACTTCAGTCCAGCAGGTAAACTAGAGGCTGGACTCCTGGAATTCATTGCATTTCACCATTTTCATATAACTTAGCTGAAATGCTAAAATAGAAGAAGTTTTTCAGTGTACCGTGGTCTTACCATCTTAAGTGCTCCTGAGACATCAGTTTATATGAAAAAAAACACCCCAACATACATATATATAAAATAAAAGGATAGTTGACTAGTCTCTGCCTACCCAAGTTTCTCTCCCCACTCTCTGTTGCCATCCCCACTTCTTTGAGGACCTTTGAAAAGAAAGAAATGCCAACTTTCCAGAAAGATTGCATCATTTAATAGGCTAATTTCCTCTATGGGCTAAAATGTTGGAATTTAGGCCCCTGTGCAACTGTTTAAGCATGCTTAATTTCAAGCACATGCTTATTTACAGGATCCAGATTTGTTTGTCTAATTACTTTATAGCAGGAGTGAAGCCAGACTGTCCAGCTCTCAGGCCCATCTGTTGGTAAGGGGAGGGAGGAACTTGATTGTGTGTGTTCCAAATAGCTGTTCCACCCTTAGCCACCAGACAAAATTTATGTTTTAGATCCAGAGGTGCTGGTGTTCAGGTATACATGTCAGGTGGTTTTTGTCACAGTGCATTATCCTGAGTTCAGAATGGTTGTGGTTCACAGGGAGCAGGGTCACAAGGCGGTCTCATGGGTTGCTTCATTCTAAGTGCCTATAAATTCTCTAGTACTACGTAGCAATACATATTATTGACTTGTTTTATTTATGACACTAAGATAGAGGTTGTTACCCAAAGCTGTAGCATTGAGTGTTGTAATACCACTAGCCCATCGTATTTTTTCAATAGATTTAAATACGCAGCATTCCATCGTTATTTCCTCATGGTAGTCAAAAAGTATAATATATGTACACTTCTAAAGTAGTTTGGAAATTGTATGATATTTAGTGATGTGTATGATCACATCTAGTTCTTAGTTTTTATTTTTAAACTGAACAAATATGCTTGCTTGATTCATGCAAGAATGTGAAAATAAGAACAGAGCTTGGTGGAAAAATTGACTTTGTATATACAAGTTTCATTACTTAAAGATAATAAAATTTGGAGTAATATCTTCCTCATAAGTTTGGCTACAAAAGCACCTAGGTCTTTTGTCTTAATTTTATTTGAGCATCCACATTTAAGAGGATAGCATTAATATCTGTCCATTAATATCTAATGTCAGCTTCATGTAACTTAAGCATAAATAGAAATTGGTGGGAGAGCTATGTGTGTTGACCGTTAGAACATAGAGAAACAAATCTCAATTTTCTTAGACTACTTTCCAAAGGGAAAAAATAAATCGATGAGTTTTTCATTTGCTTAAATGCTGTATATTGGACTTTTCTCAGTGGGCAGCTGTAAGAGCTAGTTATCTTTCATTACAGGGTAATTAGTCGATAGTTTTCTCCAAGGAACTGCATGTAAGACTTAAATAAGAACATCTTCTATTAGTAATACTACTACATGCATCCTTTTACAAATAAATAATGAAGGGGATAAGACAGTGCTTAATAGAATTCTGTGATGTGGTATCTATTACTACGGTTAGGTTGTCTGGTGGTGTTACCCCATATGTACACTAGTGCTTGCTCAACTGATAAGATGGCATCAGGGCATCACAAAAATACTACTTGATCATCCTTGTTCCATCAGATGGTAGCTGCTTCTCCCAAGTGCTTCCAAACCACTGCTAGTAGAGTTCGCTCTTGTCCCTGCTTGCCCTGAGCTGTGTCTTCCCAGCACTGTGCTGTATCCTGTGTTTCTGAGTTGGGAGCCTTCAAATGGGATATTTTTTTGGTGGTGGGTTGTTTTTTTTTTTTTTTTTTTTTTTTATTGTTTTTGTTTAAAGCAATTCTTTAATTGATCAAATGGGTATCACTTTTGTCTGCAGAACTAAAGGAATAGCATACTTTACAATAGATGCAGAAATAAATGGCTAGAGACAGCACCACCAGTTATTAGAGAAGATCAATATGATGATGCTTTGCTTTCTTTTAAAGAAATTAGTGTTGTGAGATTTAGTAGGAAGATCCTTGTCCCTTTAACTCAGACAATCTAAGAAGGTCTTGTCTTTTTTTTTAATAAAGATTGTACCAAGTTCTCTCTACTTTTGATTGCAGTAACCTTCCTCACCTGGCCAGAGATAATCTTCCTAATATTCTTCACTTTGGGCTATCAATTACATGAGTTTGGGAGGAATCTCCTGAGATCTAGTCCCTCTCTCAAAGCAGTATCAAGTGCAACAGGTTGCTTAGTGCCATATCCAGTTGGATTTGGAATGTCTCCAAGGATGGAGACTACACAGCCTCTCTGGGTTATCCATTCCTGTGTTAGACCACCTTCCAGCATCCCTTGTGATTATAGATGGCAGCCACCTCGTGTCATCTTGGCACCATTGCCATGGCTGTACCTCTTTAACACCCAGTTCTTAGTTCTTGCCTGTTAGTGATTGTCTGCCACAGCCATCTCTGGCCATAAACGTAATTTTCAGTCATCCTGCCTCAATCAGTCCTGCCTATACCTTTTCTGCATGCTTTCCTCTATGTACCACATTATGTGTCTGGTGACAGTGTATTTGTTGACAGTTGTTACTACTGATACTGTCCCTTCTAGGGACTGTCCTTCAAAATCCTCTAAGCATCCCTTGCCCCTTCAGCCGCTTTTAGCTGATAAAGTTCTCAAGCTGGTGTTAGACAGCTGCATGAAAGCTACTTGCAGTGTAAGAGGCAAGAGGAATTGATACCTTGGGTGGGATTACTGTCTTTCTGGATCACTAATTGCTTACTACGACCTGTGGGACAGCTAGTATATGTTAGCTTTGGTAGAAGACAGTGTGTTGATTCAGTGACTTAAACTTGGTTTGTGGAAGAACAAACTAAACCACAAAACAACCCAAATTTGTGCACATGTACTATTTTGTTGCCAATATGGTTGATTTACTAGTTTAGCTCTTGACTAATGTTTATTAATGTGACATATTTATTTTTGCATAAATATGACTATCATATAGTGTTGGTTTTTGAGTGTCAAAAATAAAATCTAATGCTGCTTTATGGCTCTCTTTTTGTAGGAAAATAACTCCAGTTTACTAACAAGGTACAAATGCTCCTAGTTTTCTGATGTGAACTCACTGGTCTGGTCTGCTCTGCATCTTGAAGTATAGATCCTGCCATCTTTATAAAATCTTTCTGAAGGTCTTAGCAGTCTTTATCAAATGTTTGAGGATGGCTACATCTACTGAAGAAATACCACCATGTGTTGATATTAATAGCAGCAGCTATTTGGCAAGAAGAAAATGAGTAGCCTTCATGTGAGGACAGGGAGGATCCTGAACTGCACCAACCAGCTGAGAAAAAGAAGTGGTAGGTGGGTAGAATGGAGTTATCCATGTTAGAATTTGGCCAGGTCTTAATGGTCTTGTTTTTGTGAAGAGTGTTGCTTACTTACAGTGTTTGAGAAATGGTACTTTTCAATATATTTGAGTGGTTATTTGGAACATGATTCCAGGGTCGCTTATCTTCCTGGCTTTTAATACCAGGGTTCCTGATACTGAACTCATCAGTAAATTCAGGGTGGTGTGAGCTTAAAACAGTCATCTTAAGTTTTAATTTGGTTTCTGAATATGCAGAATAAATATAATGATGAATGTCTGGGAAAAATACCAGATAGGGTGTTTTTTTGGGTTGGTTTTTTTTGAACATAGTTTGTTTTTCTCTCTTTTTTTATTTATTTGGGTTTTTTTTACTGATCAGGCTATAGGCTTGTGTTCTGGATTTATTTGCAAAGTTTCACATGTGTGTTTCAGACAGGAGAAAAAGTATAGCTGTGTAAAGAATGTTTTGTGCCCATACATTTTCTCCATCTGCTTTAACATTCATGTTTTTGAACTCTGTTATTCTGTTTGTTTTCCTTACTGAGCTTTCGGTTAGATATAGAAAATTTTGAATACATCATAAGCGTGGGTCCTTGGTAATGTGAGGTATTGGTTTGGCTAGAAGGACGCCTCCCCTGTTACTCCCTCTAGTTATTCTGTCCTGCTTTTTCTCCTGAGTGCCTAGTTTTCATTTAAAGTAATGTATATTTTGTGTTAAACATCTCATTGAGTGTTCTTTGCCAAGCTGAAGATGTTTTTGGGTTTTTTTCCCCCCCCCAGACTTAAAGCCAAATGGCCCAGAAAACAAAGTGCTGCTAACTTTCTCTACTGAATTCAGTACGGTAATTCCAAGTGCCTTTCTCTCCCCACCCCACCTCTTTTCCCCCCCGCCCCAAAAAATAAAAAAATTAAAAATACCATGTAGGTTGAATCCTAATTAAAGAAAAAAAATTATCAGGAGATGTAGTATTCTTGAAGGATAAACTCTACTTAATTGTATCGTGAAATAAAGTAGCTTAATAGTGGTGTTTGGCTGTTTGTATGCTGCTCAGATTTATTCTTTATTTGTTAAGATGTAGTACTATGTAGCACATAAACCAAGGAGTCTGTCTTACCTTACTAACATGTTCAGGATGGCTTTGTGCAACACTGGCCCATTACATTTTTAAACTAAGAGTTTGTATTAATGATTAAACAAGTGCTGCTTTTACATCACGCAATATCTTGTGTGGTCATGCAACTGATAGAACTTTCTTCTGTTGCATGAAAAATGAAATGGTCTTCATGAGGCTAGATTGGGAAGACTAAGATTACACTTGTTAGTGTTTGCCATTTCCTTTGTGCATACCTGATTCCTTCTCTTTATCTTCATGTAATCAGGAGCTATATCCATTTCCAGGATCTAATTGAACATAATGAAGAAAGAGGTTGGGCTGTTAAGCTTCCACATTCTCTACTCTTTGTGCTGCTCACGGTGCTAAAAAGAGATGAGTTAACATAAACCTGAGTAGGCTGTTTAACCTTCTTTCTCTTCTGGAAATGTAGATGCAATAACATTTGCAGCTGAAAAGGCTCATTCGCAGTTTCTAATGTTTAAGGATGCAAATGAAGCATTTTGTCTTTTCTGTCGCCTGGAGGTGTTAAGCAAGGAAACAGAAAGAGGTTTCTAGGATTAGTTCCACAGATTTCTTTTATCATGTAAAAATCAAGGGTGGTTTCAATGCCATGAAGTGAAGAAAAGCAATATGGAAACCATCCAGGGAAAATTCGTTTGCTTCTCCCTAAATTTTCTGGGTATTTGTTACTACTGATATAGTCGAATACTCAAACTTTTTGCAGCACAAGCAGGGATAAGTTCCCGTGCATTGGCTGGTGTGCGTGTATAGGGGGAATGTTTTGTAGCTGACAAAGCAATTCATCAGTGACAGTGATGTGTCATACAAACTACTGTATGTTCAAGTTTCATAGATTGTATTTGAGAAATGCTTCTAAAAACATAGATAATTTGGTATTGCATTTGGGTCCTGGGCAAAAACATCAAGTATGTAGACCATGTGGAGCTTTAAACTGCTCAGGGTGAAATTATCAAGAAAACTTCAGCTTAATGGTCAGATCCAAAGTGAAAACTTGTAAGTTTAGAGCCCCGGAGGTGGTACTTGTTCTTCAGTGTTTTGTAGCTTTGAGTCCTTGGAAGAAGCTGCTTCTGTGCAAAGATATGACCTAGAATATTATCCCCCCCCCCCCCCCCCCCCTTCGGAGTATAATAGACACTATGAAATGTTTGGTTAATGAGACTTTTTATTTTAAACATGCAAGCATGTTTACCCTTTGTACATATAATCTGTGATAGTATGAGCTCACAACTTGTATCTTGTGAAGGAAGATGTCTTCAGATTACAAAGTCAAAACTTAGAATCAATCTAAACTTACCATTTCTGTGGCATTAAAGAAGAGGTGACTTGAAAGTTTTTATTTAAAAGCTATTTTCTATGCAGCATTTGTCCTTAAGTGGGTGCTGACCATTTAAATTTCTTCTGGCAGCTTCCTGGTGCTTAGGCAGGAGGTCATGCACCTTTGAGAAGCGCATGGTTTTTTGGGACAGTGGAGTTAAATAACCTTAGGTTGTGTCTATACTGGTTTAGCAACTGCGCCTTTAGTGTAAGCTGAGTTTGAGAGTAGTCTAACGAATTGATCTCTCTTCTTGCCTCCAATGTTTAATATACATACACTGCATTTTAACAAATACAAATAATATGCTTCTCTCTCTAAATGATAGAGATACGTGTTATTCCTGCATTTTATTCCTACCCTGTTTTAGATGAGGCATATTTCAGGCCTCAATAAGGCCTGTTTTCATTTGGTCCTTCAGAAGTTTGTCTGGTCATACCGATAACTGATTAATCTATTTTCATGGCTCTGCATAGTTTAAACTATCCTTTGGAGACCAGTGTGAACAGATTCACACCAGGATTAAATAGATCGGACAGTATTTCTTAGAATAATGGCTTAAAGGGAGCTTGTTAACACATCTCCCTCCCCATGGCAAAGGTTGAAACTGACATCTGTGTTAATTTTTTTTTTTTCCAAGTAAATTAGTGTATTCTAGTTTTTCGATTTTTTTTTTTTTTTTTTTTTTCTTTTTTTGGTATTGCTGCCCAGCAATCATCTTTTTTCTTAAGGCAGTGATTGTGAAAATGCTTTAGTGTTCTTTGAATTCAGTTCTAAGAAGTGAGACAAACTTCTTGCAGCTGTGTTTAATTTCAGGTAAGGCTTTTTTTTTTTTTTTTTTTTGGTAGCTTTTCCTTTTCTGAAGAAGTATTTCCAGTGTATCACTTGCTTTTACAGTATATGCTCCTACTAGAGGCATTGAGTACAGATATTGAAAATGGCACAGTATAGTGTCACAGGTGGTAGCATAGCTTGTGTGGTGAGTCTGGCCTGTTAATGTGGTGTGTTTTGGAGCCAAGTGACAGTAAGTTTTTATTTCAAAGTAGAGCTTCGCACAAGTAATGAGGTCTGGCAGGCTGGGCAGCACAGTTCACCACCACCTCCTTCCTCTAGCAAGTTGCACTGGGCTCTGTCACTTCCCCAATCACCAATTAACCTTTTCCTTCTGAGGCTATCACAGTTACCTGCCTGCTGCTTATGCAAGTCAAGGTGATTGTAACAATCCATCTCTCTCCCTAACCCTCACACAAAAGGCAGACCTCCAGAAATAACTACAGTAGCCAAATGCAGGTCTAGTCAGAGAAAAGTAGGATGCTACAATGCTTTCCCCGTAGCATATTTCTCTCTCTGCTTATATCACCTACTGTATTCACTTAAGAGGTGCTATGCTGTTCCGTCGTAAGCCTGCACAGAAGGTGGTAGTTTACTTTTCTTCAGCATGGCTTATATTTTAAAGTACTTGTTCTAATGAAGGATGCTACTGTACCTGTAAGTGCTGTCTTTTCTCCTGTGTGTGTATGTAGATGTGTACGTATTCTTAAGATCTTTAGGCTTTAGAAGTTCTGTTTATTTCATTCTAAACAAGATTGAAGGGACAGTTATTTGTTTTACTTGATTATTTTCTAGGTTGTTTAAACCTCTCTTGGACCTTCCTTTTGCTGCCATCTCTGCTTCTCAGCCCTGCATTTAGCTGGTGTGACTTAGAGGCTTTTTAGCCCAGCTAGCTATTCCAGTCATTCTTGAGCTGTGCTGCCTAGCTGCTCTACTTTGCATGTGGCTGCATGCAGCTACATGTACACGTCTGTTTCCTTCTGGTGAGCTATCAGCTGTATATGGGAGACTGTATTTGTGGAAGATTCCAATTTTTCTGGGACTCTGATACTGTTTGTGATTACCAGACTTCTTATGCCTCTTCCTTTCCCTATTGGATCTGCCTCCTTGACTGGCTGTATGTCAAGAGGGCAGAAAAATTAAGGCGGTCATTCCCCAGTACAACAGTGGAAGAATTAATCGGCTGCATGCAAGTACTTCATGGAAACCTTTTCCAGATTTTCCTGTGAAGAAAATGAGAGGTTTGAAATAAAACCATGTTAATAAACAGATCTATGATGACAGCTGCTACTGGAGTTCTTATCTGTGGACGTTCCTTCATGATCTCATTCACCAGTAAGTTCTTAAGTAAGTGTGGTAAATTATTATGCACACTTGCTGATCTCGCTGTTATCTCTCTATTATGTTGCAACAGAATTTTGCTTCTGTTTCTCTTCTACCCCTAAGTTGTTCTGCTGCTTGACAGCTCATGTCAAGGAGTTCATTCAAGCAGTGGCTTTGATGCTTCAAACTTCAGCCATTCTGTGATTCAAACAGTGCTCTTCAGAGAAGCAACAACATGCTTTGCTTTGAAACAAACCTTAAAACAGTAATGCAGACTTGAACACAAAAGCAGGCTGATACGGCAACACACAGTCGTCCATCCCCCCCCAGCTTGAGAGTCTGAGTATGTACCTTCTCCCAAAAGAATGTTCTCATTCCTAGTTGTGTGCTCCAGCAGCTTATGCGGGCCTTCTTTCAATACCCATTAAGCCTTTCTGTTTAGCTAATTTTAACTGACAAAAGCAGTGGAAAACACTTCTAACAAAACCACAAGGCCATAGTCTGCCATGTTGGTCAGCTGGGTCATCTGAGGAGTGCCAGAGCCTGCCTTAGAGAATAGATAGGACTGTGGAAAGGTATGTGCAGGAGAAGGTGGGAGAATGGGGGGAAAAAGCAACCAGATTGGCTCAATTACTTCTTCTCTGGAGACTCCTGCCAGACTCCAGGCTCTGAGCCTACCCAGCCAGCAGTGCCGGGGTTAAACCCTTTCCTCCTGAGTGAATTACTGTTACTGTCCACCCTTAAGTAGCACCCTGAGTTTGGGTGATTGTGAAAACATGTGTAAGTCTGAGAATACACGATTCAGTGCCTGTATGCAACAGATCATTTGGGTTCTCCCTTGAATTTCATGAGCTTGTTTAAAACCAGCTCTGCTTACGTAGGAAAGTTTATTTTCAGTAAGGTAAAGCAGGTACAATGGCTCCTGAGATCTCTGCATCCTCTCAGCCATTTCTTCCTCAGAGGTGGGAAACTTTTTCTACAACTGGCTATTTCAGGTAGCAGGGAATGAGCAAGCACAAAGCCTGCATTATTGCCATTGCTTCTGTGTGGTAAGATAATTACAGGGGCTCTTGCACCTGGAAGCAGCTGGGCACTTGGAGTGTGTTTTGCCACATTAGTGTGCTGTGAGTGGAAGAATCCCCTCACAAAATGATCCTGAAAGAGGAAACACAAGATTCTTAATAGCTGTGTTTTTGTACGTGGCATACCTCCTCGTTGGTTGGAGCTGCTCCTGTTAAGCTTGTGTTACGTGCAGATTCAAATATCTTGGCTTGAATGAGGACACCAAGAAGTGAGTTTAATTGTCCATAACTAACGTGGTAAAAAACAGAGGAAAAGTTTTAGTATCACTTGTTTTGTCTAAAGCTGGGTTGGAACTGTTCAGTCATTTCCTGCAGCGCTGGGAGGCCTGGCAGTGAGTTGGCTGGTTTGCCACATATTCATAAGTCCTCAGAAGAGTGTATGTTGCCAAGGGAGCTAGTGTGTATAAAAGTTTATTTTTCAGTTTTCCCTCCTTCATGCTCTATCTTTAGTTCTTCTGTCACTTAGCCTGAAGCCACTACTGACTGTATAATACAATAATAGTGAATCTCTGTTCAGAATTCTGAGGAGAGGCAAAGGAATCTCCTAAGAGCAGTCACTTTAAACAAGAGTTTGTAAGATGGACAGGTCCTTTCCAAACACTGGGAGTATGGTGATTTACACTAGCATAGATCTGTTTGGCCCACTCTATTCCCAGAGCAGTCAGGCATAGTTGATAGAATCTGAAGGTCTGAGTGATATGACTTAATTTTTTTAGCAAGATCTGCAAGAGTTTGTTTAGTAGTGCCTTAAGCTGACAAAGTTTTTGGTGAGCTTAGCTAAAGTTAGTTGGAAGACACGTCACAGAATGCATACCTCTTCTGTGTAAGAAAGCTTGGCATAGTGGCTGAAAACCAGTGGATCCTCCTTGGTTTGTAACTTATTTTTGATGTATGGATATTGCAGCATGCCAAGTTACCTGGTTTCAGGTATCTTGTGATACTGCATTGAGTTAAACTGTTTTGTTTCGGGTTTTGTGGCTGGGAAATAACTGGATGTGATGTCTGCTCCAACTAAGTAACTGTATAGGGGAATAGCTGGTGAAACTAAGCTGCTGCTTGTTCACAATTGAAGAGCAGTTCTGTGTAAGGTATAAAGGTTCAGAGCAGTTAAAGCCAACAGGTGCATGCGGAGACAAGTGCAGTTTGTAAATTTTGGATGTTAAAAGTATACATTTTAAAAAAAAAAAAAAGACAAAGATACAGGCTGTACTAGGTGATGTTTACATTAGAGTAAAGCGAGTCTGCGGCACATCATCTGGTACTTAATTTTTAATAAGTAGTATTGTTTGTATCCATGTGTAATATTACAGCTCTACGAGATTCATGTAACAAATACAGCAGATTCACCTCGTGAAAGTCCTTGGGGTGTTCCTTCTTGGGTGGTTCATGAATATCTTCTGAATGGTGCTGTTCTTTCTTATCCCACTTACTACTTGGAGAGGAGTGGGGAGTGAACGCGGCACTTTGAAAGTCTATGCCACAGTCAATGAGAGGAAAAGGTAAGTCAAGCAAGAATTCTCCTATGTGCCTTTCAGTGGCTATGCTATGAGCGTAATTCCTGTCCTCTTCTGTGACCTTCAGTTTGAATGAAGGTTTTCTTATTTTCTGACAGAAGAAAGTCGGAGGAGGAAGAGAAATAGTATAAGAGTAGCGTATTAAACTGCAAACTGAAGTCTTGGATGGTTTGTCAGGGCAGCAGAAGTTTTGGACCCACTATCTTGACCTCTGGAGATCCCAGATTTTTGATGTTTGAGAAGAGAGTGGGGAGAGGAAGTAATACATGCTAAAGTTTGAAGTGCAAATGCCAATGTTATAGCAAAAACTGTAGAAACAAGGTGTTTAGGCATGAAACAAGATGGATGGCATAATCTCCAGGTGCCGCATATGTAAGTGAACCCTTTCTGCAAAGTTTTTTGAAATTGGAATACAGTCTGACAGAAGGGAACTCTACCCTACCTCCAGGTGTATGCAGATTCCTATTTAAAGCTTTCTTTAGAAGATGCAGTGAAGTATCACTTTTCAGGTTGTAACCTGCTGTTGTTCCTGAAATGGTCAGCTCCAAACTTTGTCACTATGGTTTCAAGTATCAACTCCTTGCTTCTTGTCTCCTTTTTTCTTAAAAGAGTGAATTTCTTCAGTATTCAGATCCTTTGGCACTATAATATTAATAGAGGTGCACCCTTGTGTTGGTTTTCCTATCCCCTTCTCCCTCCTATTGCAGTCTTCCCAACTTGGTGTCTGTAAGACAGCTATTCATCAAATCAGTATTACTGTATTGCTGAGCTAATAAGCCTACTGTAGTAGAGAAGAGGTAGGCTGAGATAAAAACCCAGATGGTTCATTGAGAGTTGAAGCTAGCAAGCCTTTGATGTAGCTGAACTGATGCTCTGCATTTGGTTTGGGTGTCTTTGCACTGAGCTTCCTAGTGTGTCTGAAATGCTTACCTGATCTTTCCTCTGTTATCTGTAGCACCCTGTTGGCTAGGATGATGGGAAGTTGTCTATGCAGAGCTTCTGCTATTACACTCTTCCTGCTAGGAAGCTGCTCACAGTGAAAACGGTGACACCCAAGCATGTTGGGAGCTCTTAGATCTTATGATTGTGAAGAGGACATTGTTCCCCAACTTCAAAGACGTATTCTTCCTATGTCTGTTCTGTGGTCATGTACTACTATCACATAAACATGCAAAGCATCAGGAAATTACTTCTTATTGCCAGTGACTATAACTGTCTGGCAACCCTACGATGTGCAGTATGAGTGTATGTCAGAAAGACATTAATGTTAAGACACAAATTCTGGTAGAAGAAATTGAATGTTTACCATTGCATTAGCATTGGTATTAAGTAAACTGCCCACTGGCTGGGAACACGTTGTTTTTAAGCGTTTTACAGGTGTCATGGAATTGAGCAAAAAACCCCTGATTAATGAAACAGTTGGAAAAAATTGTGCAAGGTTAGTATGCTTATTCATTTGATGGGGTTTTTCCTATGGTATAAAAGACGTTAAGTTGCTTGAAACATTCCTGTACTCACTGATGCATGAGTTCTGGTTAGAATTGCCTTTTGCTCAATGTAGTACTGACCCTGGAGAGGTGTGAAAAAATGTCTGTGTACTTGATCGCTGAAGTCTGTTGCTGGCATAGAAAAAGAGGAGGAGGAAAAATGCAGTTCCATGTTCCACCTACCTATTAAAGTATAAAAGTATTTAATGTTTATATATTTCCGCATTAGTATTGAAAAAGAGAGCTGCCTGAAAGAATTGGGGAGACACTGTTTTACTTCCTACCTTATTTTTGAGCTCTTTCAATCTGAAAGTCTGAGTAAGATACTTCACTTTCATTTTGATGTTTTGTGAAGGTTTTTTTTTCGGAATGCATAAGAGAATTTTAAACTGCATTACAGCTTAGGCAGCATATCTTTGTAAATTACTTGTGGCTATTTCAATGGTGAGTTAACTAGCCTCTGTTTTCTGAAGGGATATTTCTAACTTGCAAGCTGGAGTAGTCCCACTTACAGCTGTTTTTCTTTAGCCTGGCTTTGATTTATACAAATGCTAATTATAGAGGCTTTGAATCTGTGTGTATACATAGTTTCACAAGGTCATCCACATTTTTAATGAACTGGCTGAAATGTTGCTTATATATTGGTAGCTTGTTACATTAACAGATCACTGTCTTCTAAACATTTCATTAATGAGTACAAAAAGAGGAAAAAACCCAAAGCAATACCTGTGTATAGCCGAGTTTTAGTTTTGTTTCCTAAAATTTTACCTCCGTTGTCTTTGCAGGCATCAGAAGGTGTCACCTTCATTGGACCTGACACACATGCCATTCAAGCTATGGGAGACAAGATTGAAAGCAAATTGTTAGCCAAGAATGCAAAGGTCAATACAATCCCTGGCTTTGATGGAGTAGTCAAGGTGAGAAATCATTTAATTACTGTCTGCCCACTGTAGGAGCAGTGTTGAAATTGAAGTACACGTACTGAAGGTCTGATGCAAAATGTAATTACAATTTCAACTTCTTTTTCAATAAGATGTATTAAAAATGGGGTACAGGTTTTTTACTAGCAGCAGAGTTCTGCAGAAGAAAAGAAAGTCCTTCATAATACATGATGTATTAAAGACTGTTTCTATGGAGTCTCTAAAAATATTTTGCTTTAAATTTAACATGAGGCTAGGTAAATGTGCTAAATATCAGCTGTGGATTTGACTATCTGCACATCTCTATGTTTCTCAGGTTGTCGGTCAGGATTTTGACAGTGTAAATTAACAGTGAAGTTTGTTGTATGAAGTTTCCATTTTATTGTTTGTGCTGATCATGTAGATTTCGGTTTGTTGCAGAACTTGGGGTGAGGATGGGGAGAAGTGGATGGCTCTTTGTTGGAATTTACAGCTTGTGTTCTTCCTGAGGTTTTTAGGAGGAATGATTTCCAACATTTTTCTAAAGATATTTTTGTTGTTTCTTTATATTTTTAAGGTGCAATAAGGTATGTCTTGTTTTTTTGTTTATTTTCTGCTATAGTGATTAAGTATTGGGCTCTTACAAGCTTTCCCATGTGTCTTTATATATTGTCTGTGTAAATGTAGGTAAAATAAGCTTTTTTTCCTTTTATTTTACCTTTGTTGTATGCACCTAAAACTGGTGTATTATAAAATGTTGACCTCCTGGATTGAATTTTTTTATGCTTGACACCTCAAGTTAGACTTTGTTTTAAAATAAAATTTAAGTAAAACTTTGAGTTGCATGTTTGTTTCAACAACACTTTAATGTAGTGAAGGGAAAGCTTTTCAGGTTTTATTCATGTCAATTGATACTGACCTCCAGTTATCTTAAATCTTATTTACATAATGAAATAGGAAATTCAAGATGATTGGGAACAACTGAATATATTGATGGAATACAGACTGTATTTTAAGGAGCAACATACACCAGGGTGATGGTCTTCAGCATTGTGTCAGCTAAGTTGGATTTTAAAGTCTGTTAGGAGAGGAAAAAACCCAAATCGAACTAAATGAGAAAGCGCAAATAGAGTACAAAGGGGCTAAGCCTCCACAAAATTATCTGTTCTGATAAGGAGGCCTGGAGAACTTGGCTAGTGAGAGAGGAAAAAAACAACAAAACCCCAAAAACGGAGAGTCCACAGACATTGCTAGTGATGTTCTTTCCATCAGAAAGGGGAGACGAAAATACTAGGTTAACCAGTGCTTTGGTTTCCACTTCTAGGAAATAAAAGTTCTGTTAATGGATATTCTCATTCTTGCTGGGGATCTAAATACGTGCCTGTGTTTGTTCTCTGATCTCCTTCCTGTGGTAATGTCTTTTGCTTGATGAATACCTGAGTAATTGGGTCATACAGGATGCCTGATCTTTGGTTAGAGCTTGATGTACTATTTTGCCAATTTGGACTAAGGTATGAAGGCCAAAGCTGTATGATACCAGGTACAATCAGAAGAGCAACACACAAGGAATTGAAGACACTAGGATTTCTACCATTCTCTGGGAAACCTGTTTGATCACAGAGTTATGAAGCTTTCAAAATCTGAGGGCTCTTTCTATTGAGAGATGAAATTTTTACAGGTCCTAGGAAGGAGTTAAGTGTCGTCTGGGTATTTGAGTTGATTAGAGGTGGCTTCATCTTTATAGTATTATAGTGGAGTCTTAATAAAGCTGGAAGGAAACTGCATTCATGCCTCTGACAATGCTGGAAGTTAAGAAAGATCAGTTGCACATATTCTTTGTGGATGAATAGTTAAAGTGGACATAGAGTAACAACTTCTAGTGCTTCATTATTCAACTCGGGGCTGCGCTGAAAATCTTTGTTACTTGAAGAGTTGTCTTTATAAAGCACTTGTTAAATAGTGCTGGAGACACATAGGTCCTTCATATGAATAAATGGTGTTTTAGCCCTCTTATTTGCATTGCTTAGTACTTACACATAGAAGATGCTGGAGTTGCTAAGCTTTTGTAATAACATCTTGGAGAAGCTGCATGCAGGCAAATTCCCAGTAAGTAGAAATAAAATTAGAAATTTAGGAGAAGGAAGCCCTTGAACAGTATACTTAGGGACCAGGAAGGATTGGAAAAGACAATGCTCAGCATAAGATACAACTAACTATTATTGTATAGGAGAACACTAGCAAATGTGAAACTGAGAATGGAAAGATATAGAGTGAGAGTGGAGAGGGTGGTTGGTTTGACAAAGAGTAATTTTCTCCTCGCTGGTTTAATTTGAGTTGGCTGGAGCAAGAATTATCCCATCTGCACAGGTAAGAAACCTGAGTCTGATTCTGTCAGCTAGAGAGACAACAAAAGCCTTCAAAGGTAGCTAATTTCAAAATCTGTAACTACAATTAGTTTCCTAAAACCTGATTGGTAGAGATAGTGGTAAATAGTCTTAATCAAAAGATTTTGTGTTAATCCACATGAGCAATGGCTATACTAAAGTTATTGATGAGAAGATGTATTGTCTGTAAATGAGTAAAGAGGAGTGAGAAGATGAAAATGAAGCCTGAGTAATGAGTACAAGGAGATGTGGTGGTGAAAAACTGGCAAAGGAATGGCAAGGGAAGAAAGACTTTTATATTGTTTCACCATGTATGGCCAGTTTGGTTTTATGACTGGTAGAACACAGCTGGATGTAAATCCAGAAGATTAATGTCTCTGGGCGTCTACTTAGTTTCAGTGATGTCAATAGACGCATTGAGGGTTTTCAGCAAGGCTATGAATTTACTGTATTAAAGTTTTGGGTATCTGTTTTGGCTGTGTTCTTGCATTGGGGTATTGATTTAATTTTTTAATATCATTGATATTAAATAATCACTGCATTACTGGAGAGGCTGTTTAAGTCTAGGCATGAACTGGAGGTTCTCTAAGCCCAACACCCTCAGCCATGAAAACTATTATGTAGTTCTTTATAATTAATACAATGTTTTACAGCTCCAGGAGTCTCTTAAAAAGCCTTATCCTGGCATTCTTCTACAGTGGAATAGTTTTGCTTTTTTGTCTCCACCTGCTGGTACCTGGCAGAGGGGCAGGTACATGAAAATAGGTTAGAAGTGCTTATGCTAAATGAGTATTTTATGTCTTTTTAACTTAATGAAATCAGCCATTTGTAAAAACACTATGACATCATTTTATAACTATTATGATTTTTACAAACTTCTACTATTACTTGAACATTTTTATTTGTACAATAAAAGGTGGTGCTAAAATTATATATTTCTTTATAATCTCCGGTTTATTTTGGGAAAATGGTAGTGTAGCTCATGTGTTTTTTTTGAGGAAATAGCAGTAAATCATTGAGGACTTTTGCTTTTTTTTTTTTTTTTTAAAAAGAATTTAAAATGCTTTTAGTACCAGTGTGGTTTTGTATATTGTGCACATACAGACTCGTGTGTTATGCAGTGTCACAGCATTCAGTCTTTTGTCCCCCTCCCCCATAGCAAATGTTCTTTGCACTAAAAATCTAAAATTACTGTCCGAACTTTGAGTCCAGAAACTACTTATGCAATCTGCAAGTGAAATGCATGATACCGAAACATACTTTCTTAGGGAAAAAGATCAAAAGACTTACCAGAGATTTCAATGTCAGTTGTTTATTCATTTTTTGTTTATTAGTTTTTCCCTTTAAAGGGGGCATATTTTTGTTTTGTATTTCAGAAATGCTCTTTGAAGGCTAAAGAATTTGTGTGCATTAATTTATTTTTTGTATCTTAGATTTTGGGTTCTAATATATTAGAACTGCAAAAAACAGATGTTGAAACTGTGTAAATTGATAACTATGCTGGGCAGATGACTTCAGTCGTTTTAAGCCAGAACTGAGACAATTAGTGCTGCTGATACGATGCTGCTTATTACTCGATGAGTGTATAAAAATACAGTGGCGGTGAAAAGTTCCCCTGTAATGATTTGCAGCTTGTCTTCCTGTGGACTGCAGTGTATCAGTTAGCCACTTGTTTGCAGGTAACTAAGTGAGAAAAAAATTATCCTTTTTTTCCCCCCCCCCCCCCCCCCCCCCCCTTAATTCTATTTTGCAAATATATGAGTAAATTTGCAAGAGAAAAGAAATGTAAAAGTTTCCTTCTGGAGTATAATCGTGTCTCTTCATCAGTCATCACTCTTCCTGCATTTTGTTCAAGAGGCTCTAATTGTCTGCATTTGGCAGGTTTAACACTTCCTGACAGAGAGGCTATTAAGGGGAAGTATTCTCGCATAACTGTCACAGGCAGGAACAAAGAACCTTCAAACTCAATGTGTGGAAACCACTAACATTCCTAAATGACCCTTTTCATGCATTTTATCCCTTTAAGCTAAAATTTGGAGGGTGCAGGGTCGTGGAAAGCAGCAAGGTGTAATAAAACAGTAAATCCAGATTTTTATATATTTTTTTTTTTTTTTTTTTTGCGGGGGTGGGTGGAGGGTTTTTGCTAGATTTATCTCTTGACTTAAAAACAATTGTTATTTGGAAAAATCTCATTAACAGATGTGACTGGAGTAAAAAGACTTAAAACTGATGTTGCTTTCAGGACTGCTTTGAACTTAACAAGCACCGATTTGTGGAGCAGACTAGCTAATGAAAGGAAATTAAATTTTCTGACAACTTCCCCTGCCAGCCCCCTTATTCTTCATGGGGCTGTTACTAGGTACTGAAGACTTTTAAAGAGGATTTTGTTTTATTATCGGACATAAATGAACCAGGTATGAACATTTCGTATGTATTTTTTTTAATGTTCTGACCTGGGTGCTTTTAAAACGGATTGCCTTGAAAGCTTTAAAAATATCAGGTTTCAGTTTAATGTTCATAAGTCAGCCCCCATAGTTTCAGACACACTTAGCAGCTGGTGGTTTCCAGACATTATTGCCTTCTATACAAATTTTTTAATGCATGTCATGGAATAGTATAAATATTAGCAAATTTGGATGGAATTTTCAAACTTAACCCGCGCCACTGTAATTAACCCTTTTTCTTTCTGGTATTTGTAAAGTGGAAATGCACTGTTATCAGTAGAAGAAGCTAGAATTAAGGAGAAGGGATTTGGTTATTAAAAAGTAAGCAGTTCAAGTATTTTGGATTTTATTCTCTGAGTTTCCTCCTACTTTTTTCTGTACCAGGCTGTAGTAGTATGAGTCAGCTGAAGCAAGAGATGGTATCAACAAAAGGATTTTTCTAATTGTCGTATGCTAGTAATGGGCGGGCTCTTAAACAGAAACAATTATGTGAATCTTATCATTTCAGATAGTTTAAAATGATGCATTTAAGATTTATTCTGTCTTTAGATTGAAAGACTTACAAAAGTGAAATGCTTGTGTTCTCTTCTCAGTAGACAAAACCCATTCATCTTTAAAGAAGTTCTGCAAGATTTTTTTCTGAACCTGAATCACTCCCTAACAATAGAGAATCAACTCCCCCTACTGACAAGAACCAGGAAAACATAAGAAATACCTGTGAGCACAAAAACAAGCTGGCAATGGACAAACTTTAACGATCTGATTTATGGTCCATTATTGATTGTAAACTTCTAAATTCTAGCATTAAATTCCCGCAACTGCAGAAAATCATTTTGTGATCCTGGTTGTGTTTCCTGTCAGCTGATTCCTCGTTGCTTTGAGTTTCTCAGTGTACTAATGATGAGGTAGAATTTACATTCCACTTATGGTATTAATTTTACATTCCTCTGGCTGAAAAGGGTCAGAAGGTTGTAAAATCAAACATTAAATGAATCAGAGGAGACAGTAGTGCAATATATGACTGCCCTCAGGACATAGTGCAATGGCTGATGGGATTAACGTTGGGTCTCATTTCCTGCTTTTACAGGATGCAGATGAAGCTGTCAGAATTGCAAGGGAAATTGGTAAGTTCTTAAATTAGCTATGGTGGGATTTGTGTGCCTCTCAGCAGACATGGTTGACTAAATTGAATGTGTAATAAGTAATCCCTATAGGACAAATAATGCTTTAATAGTTTTTAAGTTCCCTGTTGCCTATAGGGCTGGAAGAATCCAGGCGTTAACGCCCTGTCTCTTAAATCATCGCAGTTTAACATTACAAACTGGACTTTACAGAACAAGTGCAGCCATGATTTGTGGAATGTACATAATATGCACTAATGAGGAGCTCGCTAAAGGAGTTACTTCAAAGTATATCTGTAATTGGACTTGATAGTTAAAAGTTAGGCACGGTGCATTTATCTTTATGTGGAGGCTGCCACCAGTGATGTTGTGATCCTCATTCTTCATCACTGTGTGGACTGCAATTTACTTGAATGTCATCCAGAGCACCAGCCTTTCTTCTGTGCTTTCTGGAATAAAGTCACTATTAGGCTTCCTAATATCTTACAGAATGGTTAAAAGAGCAACCAGCAAACTGTCTGGGACTCGTTTTGATGAAGGTTAAGTGTTATATGTGTTTAATGAGTTTTGGCTTTTATTTACTAAAGCTTAATATTAGGGAAAATATTAAACCATATGCTTGAAATTACACGTTCTTAAATGCTTTCTAAAAGAAGAATCTAATAAGAGACTTTTCTTGTTTTTCTTTTTGTGGTGTTTTTTTTTTTTTTGTTGGCTTGTTGTTTGTTTTTAATGTTTATTTTAAGAGAGAGTAGCCATGAGAAGCTGTTTAGGTTCATCACATGTACCTAACTGAAAGGATGTATCTGCATTCAAAGCTTCTTTTACTGATCTAGCTACAAATACATCTTGCCTGTGTCAAAAGCTATGGTTGAGCTTTGTGTGACAAATAGAAATTGGGACTTGCATTGCTGCAGATCACTCCATCAGTGTAACATCTTTCCACTTTGAGTTTTTGCCCTGTGTTGATTCACTGCCCTGAAACCCCTCCGTGTAGGAGTGGCTTGGCTGACTTTTAGGCTAACACATTGAAGTCAGTGTTTCTGTGGGTTAGTCTTTATGTCCCTGTTGGGAAGTCAAGTGATTACTGATCACTGTCGTGGGAGCAGAAACAAAAGAAAGAGGTTATCAACCAAATTAGAATATTTGTGGAAAACTGTAAATAAAATTGGTTTAATCCTTAAAAAAAGTCATAGTGTTATGACTCTCAGTTCAGGATCAATAGTCTGTCTTGATCTTGGTGGTTTTTTTTGGTTGTTTTTTTTTTTGTTTGTTTTTTTTAAGACTCTGCAAATATTTTTAAAGCAGTGTTGATTAATGTAAGTTGGAAGGCATTCAGTGGCTTCCTAGACACCCTTTAAAATGCATTCTTGCTTAATTTTCTTCTGAGTTCTTCTGGTGTTCTGTTGACTGATTCCTGCCTTTTGATATCAGTAGCACTTTGGAGGTCATTTTATTAAGGCAGTCTTAAATCTGTATATATTAAAGTCAATTACATACAGCTGGGTGGTGCTTTATTTAGATGGCAAATTCTTAAACTGTTTTGATACAAAAAAGGCTTGCGCTATGATGCCATGTGATGAAAGAAAAAAGTACTTTCTAGCTTTTTCTCCCACTAACGTTTTGCACAGTTGACCAGTTTGGTTAAGCTTCTGTCTTATCACGACCACTGATCAGAATAAACCCCAAGGATTTGTAATTTCGAAGGATTGAAAATAGGATGAAATTAAAGTGTCTTATGTGTAAGATGCATTTGTCCTCATATATAAGGTATTTGATATGCAGTTGAATGCTTTCAAATTACTTTAAATTTCAGTTACTCTGAGTCTCAATCTTCCAAGAATGCTTAAGTGATTTTTTGTATATATATAAAATTACTTCACATACTATATTTTATATATATGTTTTTTATATA
>NW_009913024.1:10000-17214 GCF_000696875.1 Nestor notabilis | reverse complement strand
CAACCCTAACTATTCCATGATTCTATGAAATGGAGAACTACTATGTACAGCTTATTAAGCATTATGTACTTAATACTAAAAGGTTATGAAAGATGATAAAATCTCGAAGTCCAGGGTTAGGACCAATCTCTAACTCTAAAAGACCTACTTTTACCTGTGTCAGCCTTCTCCCAAATATCACAAATATCAAAACCATGGTATTAAACACATGGCATGGTGATCCAGAGCAGCAGTTAGCATCCTTATGGGAAAACAATTTCTCCTGGAGTTTTGCTGGGGAGTGGGTAAGGATAAAGGCAGAGGCATTGCTCTCACTCTTACATGGCCTGTACAAGAACTATGAATGGCTACTGCTCTTTGCAACAGGGCTGAGTGGCCAACAGGACATCTGGCATGAGGCTCCCCTGCATCCTCATGTGTCCTTAGGCTGAGATTGCCTCCTGCTGCTTTCCTAGCTATGCCTTAGTATTAAAGCTGCATCAGGAGCAGTTTTCCTTTCTACATATTTTCCTGAAATACCAAAGATACTGCTTTATCTCAAATCAGAGCAAAAAGAGAGGTAAAAAAAAGGAAAGAAAAAAAAAAAAAGAAGAAAGTTTTGTTAAAACTGTGTTAGAACTGCCCTGTACAGCCAAATCCTGAGACTGGAAACAATTCAGATGTCTACAGTCTAACTGGGATCTTAATTTGATTTTACAGCTGTTTAATCCCTTTGAATTCAGCAGACTTCTTTCTACAGTGGTGTAAGAAAGAAAAAAAAATCATGCCATGTGTCTTTTCATAGGCAGGTGAGCTTCTGTAGTGTGATGGAAATGAGAAAATGAATGTCAGAAAGTGGGCCAAATTCTTTCCTCCGTTCAACAAGTATGAGTGAGAGTAGGATTTTTCTGTAGGAACTGAAGCTGACAGCATGTCAACCCGCACTCATTCAGCTGGGAGGGCTGGGAAAGATTATTTAAAGTTGTCAGCTCCTTCCATGCCTGGCTTTTGGCAACTCTTCTTGTCCCTTTCCACTGTATACTCTTTATACATGCTGTTTTAAATTAAGAAACTGAAGTGAGGGAACTGAAAGGTAAACTTAAAGAAAATAATGCAGAAACAAATGCTTTGCCCTATTTTTTTTTATTTTTTTTTTTTTGGTTTTAAATCTATTAGATAGGGAGCTTGCAAACAGTGACAGGTCCTACAGTGTACTCCATGGGAAACCGATGCCCTGTTGTTCCTTGCTTAATTCTGGCATTTTGGCAACCGCAAATATCCAGAACCAGAGAGAAACATCTGATTCCATAAAACTGGAACAGAACAAATAATTGATAACAAATAAGGTTTGTTTTCCACTCATCTCAATCTTCCGCTAATAACTCATAGAAGGCAACAACAAAATGCAAATGAGTCAGTGTTGGAGCTGTGAGAATTCACAGGGTAAGTAATACATTTGGAAAGGTTTACATAGGTGCTTACATTATGGACATTTTTAAGAGTTTGCCAGCATGAATCTGCTCCATCAAAGTAAGCTATTACAGTTTAATATCTCGATCTGTGCATTTTCATAGGGATATTCTGTGTGTCCACCTCCCTGAGCTGACTGTCCTGCCATTTACCTCCCTTTTGCCCCTAAGTTTGTCAGAACAGTCACTGAAGACAACTGAAAGAATAAACTGCCTGTTTAATTAGACCACAGTCTAATTATTATGGATATCCTTAGTAATAAAACCCCAACAACATGTAAAAGGATAAGCCAAAGTACTTCTGATGATGAGTACTTCCCCATCTATGAAGCAGAATCCCCAATCGGTAGAGAAAAGCACTATTTGCTTTTAAAGCATTTTGCTTTCAAGACATCACAGATACTTTATGAACTTCAGGCAGTGAGTATGTGAGGAAGGTTTCTGAAAGAAAAGTAGCTAGTTAGTATGTACTACTGTACTGGGGTCTCTTTTCTACTACAATGTATATAGAATATACTGATCTAAAAAAGGTGAAAATACAGTGGAAGCGCTGTGTACTCTGTATGATTTCATTGTTTTTAGCTTCCTAAGAAGCAATGTTGTTCCGACTGTAATGACATTAACAGCACGTATCTGAGTTAGCATTGTTCTAGCAGGATTTGCACATAGTTTTATTGCAATAGGAAGACTTGACATACGTGGGTGTAGGTACAAAAAGACAACTCTAAGAGTATTCTCCAAGCTGATCCAAAGCCTATTAAAGACAACAGAGATCTTTTCTCTGGTGTTCACAGGTTCCGGATTAGGCCCTGATTTACTCATTTTAAAACGATCCCCCATTCAGCATAATTGCTACCTGTTGCAGATGTTCAGTTCAAACACTCAGAAGATCTGAACAGGGCTGCATTGTTAACAGTCCACAAGCCCATATGCATGGGGCAAGATAAACACCTCCAGCTTCTGCCTGCAAATCATCCCAAGGGGTGGGTTTTTTTTGAAAAAGAGAAAAATCCTTCAAGCAAATCAGCATTTTGCTTACAGGGCTTGTGCACATATTTTAAAGGCATACTATTTTATATTTTCATTTGCTCCACTGTTATTTCCACTTTCAGTGTGCCTTGGCTCTGTTTTGGAGCTGGGGATCCACATGCAGTGAGCAGATCCATGTGCACGCATCTATTAGCTGAGCTTGAAGCATTGGGAAATGTCAAGGTAAACGTTTAAGGACTGTTCTCCCTTTGAAGCCACCATGTACAACTATATGTTACTATAGACTCAAGAAGTAATGCTGAACACTGGAAGTGTTCAGTCAGCATTTTAAACTATTATGAGCTACCTTCTGAACCATTGCCAAGTTAATAGACAATGAAAGATAATGAGCTTGAAATTGGGTGTTAAATTGCATTTTTGGTTCTCTCCTTTTTTCTTGAAGTTTAACTGTTTCCTGCAGAAACAACATCATCTTTGATGTATCATTATGTAAATGTCTATTTTTAGGTCACAATTAAAGTCAGGAGTGGGCTAAACCCTCACTCCTCCTCCTCCATGTGTGCAGGAAGGGGTAGAGAGGCGGACGACACACAGCAAGACCCAACCTTTCTGGTCTCCAGAGGGAGGAAGGTGGAGAGAGAAGGTTAGGTCTGTCAGCAGCATGAGCCTCCAACTTAAGAAGATTACTCCACGTGCTCATTAACACTGTGCCTGGACAGTGACATCCAGGGAACACTAAAAAGAACACATTTGTATTGCACAGGCAACACGAGGAGTATTTCTATGCACTCCCAGGCCTTTAAGGACTTTCAGCTGAATTCAGGTTTTTTACAACCTGAAACACCTTTGTCGTGTGGGGTAATGTGTATCCAACCTGCCCAGACTGTAAAAGTCATAAAATGTTGCAAATTTATGTATCAGCATGAAGAAAATTAATAGCAATTATTTTTACAAAAGTAGCATTGTATAATAATAGCTTTTCATTACCAGAATTTACTGCTTCACCTATGATTGTTTATTTTTTTTTTAAATGTGACTCCTAGCAGTATAAATATACTCCCTAAAAATGTGAAAAGTGGATCTAGCACTGAACACTTGATCAGAAGTTGAATGGAGGGTCTGCTATGGAAACTCTACTTTCTTTTCATAAATAACTGCAAAGAATGGGACATGACAAATACCAGTACATATGCTTCTGATAAACTTTTTTTATGTTCAACATAAAAGCAAAGAGTTAGAATAATTGTAATTATGAAAATAATTCAAATAATTTCAAAAGGAAGAGAAATCTTACCTGATACCTGTTAAATGCATTTTTTGAGGACTGAAGATTAAATTAGGATAGGAAGGTAGGCTTATACTCATTAGTATAATTGTGGGATCTTTCTTTTATTTTCCTTTTAAACTAATGAGTTGCATTAATCCAGGTTCATTTTTATAAGCCTCTTGGGTGCAAATGTAAAGGACAGTAATTTTAGAAAACAATAAATTAAAAAAAACGTATGTAGCATGCAATAAGTGCACGTATTTCATAAGACCTAGGTTAATACAACTGGCATCTATTTTAATTAATCCTTGTTAGTGTAACGACTAATATCCCTCCCTAGCATGTTTCCTTTAAACATTAGTATGTTAATTAAATGTTGTTTTTTTAAGGGTTTTTTTTTCCTTTGTACTTCAATATGGCCTTATATCATCTAAAACTATTCTGAACAACTACCTTATAAAGATGTTTCCTTACAATATCGGGTCTCTTGCAGAAATTCTGAAGCCTTTTAAAAAGCTGTTCAGGTGTAGAATACAGATATTCAGCTGCAGGAAAAACAGATACATTTTTAATGAAACAAAAACCTCAAAGCACACACTCGATATTAGTCACTTTACTAATTAAAAATGCATATTGCTCTGTGCCGCCTCGTGTTTTACATTATTTAAGCATGATTTTATAAGGTTACCTCAGCTCACAAGGATGTTTAATGCTAAATAAGACTGTGTAGTTGTGCTGTTTAGACATCTCCTTTGGGTGATTAAAATACATTATTCTAATGTAACACAATGCATATGTGATACATTTAGTGATGAGATTTTTCAAAGAACTAGTACTACATTAGTGCGTATCCTGTATCGCTGTTGCATACTATTAAGTACTAAATTGTTTAAATAATTTGGTGTGATTTTCAGGCCTTGCTGATTTGGTTTTTTGGGGTGGTTTTTTTTTTTGGTTTTTTTTTTTTGTTTGTTTGGGTTTTTTGTTTTTTTTTGGTGTATCAAAAAAATCTGCAAACCATTGCAGCATCACTGACCTTTTAACAAAAATCTATCATTATGGGCTGTGTATGCTAACAATGAAGAATGCTATTTCAAAACTTGCTTTTGTGTTATCTTAAAAGAACAGATGGCAAATATAAACTTCGTCTAATGTATTAAAACACATAAAATTTTCCTTAACACTAACATGTTGGCTTGCCAAATAAACAATTGCTTTTGCTCAAGTTTAGTCTCAAACTCTGTATTTTAACATGAATCACATTATTATGTTTCAGCAAAAAGAATATGCAACAAAGCAGTACCTGGAAATATCTCTGGGTACACCAAGGCTCTGGGACACAGCGGATAACAGCCACAATATACAGCTTCGACCCTGAAGATTAGAAATAATAAATACACAAAAATAGACATTAGTGAGACAAAAACTCATTTTGGTGCACGAGCATTGAGGTTGACTACATATAGCAAGAGTGAAGCATTTTTTTCTTCAGCAGCATAATCCTTCTAAACGCCAAAGTTGCTCTTTTTAAAGAAAATTTTATTGATCATATGAATTACATAGAACAGAACAGCGAGCATATGTTTTGTTCGCTGAATAAATCAAAGCGCAGCTCTGCATTTTTTTGTTTTTTAAATACTGTTTAACACATTTTATAATCAGCAGACAGACACATGTAACAACATGGTGAAGTATGGACGGCTTTTCTTAATAATGCTGCAGAAAAACAAGGGCATACGTGCGCATGTTTGGAGATATGTGGATGTATACACAGATGCACGCCATCACCATTACCTGACAGAACAGATATTCTCCTCAGACTTTGAGACTCCAAAGGTTACAGTTAAATATAGCCTAGGAACAACTTACAGCATGCTTCGGGCTGGGATATTTTAGCTTATGCACACGCTTCAGATAATTTCCTTTATTTTTCAGGACATAAACTCTTGTATTTTCTACTAACTACTGAAGAGGTTCCTTTGCCAAAGCATGCGATGCTTTGTACTTGTGTTTTTTCAAGGAACGATTTACATATCTTCTGTAACATCAAACCCAAATATTTTATCATTGCAACACAGTGGTGCAAAGTTTTCTAGTAGAAAATCTGAAGAAACGCTATCCTCTTCGTGCCTGCATTTTAATAGCTGAATGGGTTAAGGCATCAACTTTTCAGTTTATTTTTTTTGCATAATGACCATTGATCTGACATAATGTCCCTCCAAAGATACAACTGTAATTTCTGTTGGCCAGAAATTACACAGTGAAATTCAAAACACTTCTTAAAATATGTTTATTTTATAAGAGTCTTTGAATTTCCTCCAACATGTTGACCATACGAGGGCTTTATTTTTAACTTCAGTTTCCCTCAGTCCCCAGAAAAAAACATCTGAAATCTTGTCAACATTCACCTTTTCTATTTTCAGTGACAATCCAAAAGGCTTTCGCCACCTTCATGTGAATATTGGATTTGGTACTTTATTACAGGCACCCAGAAGGAACTCTGTTTCCTTTAGATCCAATCAGTTTTAAATAGGAAAAAAAACCCAAAATAAAGAATAACATATTCAGCTTTCATGCTAGAAACTATGCATGAACAAACCTCAAAGATACACATTTCTCTGCAAATGCTCTTGCTAAGCAATGATTGCTGGGCTGGTTTTTTTTTCATAAACTTTGAAAATTTGTATTTTTTTTTTTTAAATAACATATGCACTTCAGATTGCATTTTAAACATTAACAACAATTTCAAAGTGTACATCGTCTAGCACTATATTTTTTACCAAAGGGAAATGTTTCTGATGTGTGATTTAATTGATGATTTCAGTTCTTAAATATTGTGTCATATGTCAAAGCAAATAGATTTTTAAAGTTTTCTTTAATCTAGGAGAAAAAAAAAGAGTGAAACTGTGGACATTTCAGTAATAGCTCAGATCACTAAGTTATGTTAAAATATTTGCTTTTTAGTCATATCGTCTGCATGGGAAAAAAAAAAAAAAAACAAACCAAAACCAGCTCCCTAAAACAAAACTGCAGGCCAAGATGCAATCTGAGTCATCATTTGAGTATGCAATTTCCCCTTATGAAAACCTCTATCAGGATCATGAATTAGTAAAATCAGAATTTAATGCCTCTGTAGTTTGCTGGATAAAAGTTTGGAATTCTTTCATTTGCAAATGATCTTATTTGCATACTCATTTTCTACCTTTCCACACCAAAGTTTACGTGCATTTTCCGACAGGTCCTTATTATGGTGTAGTAAGTATTGCTATAATCCGTACACCTTTCAGATGCCAAGACCTATAGATCAAAGCGACCAGGGCAGAGCACATGCAGATACAGTTTTCAGTCTGAAGATGGACAGGGAAGCTTTGCAATTTCCACACATTTCTGTCCTTTTCTAGAGAAGTATCATATCATAACAATAATACAATTATTCTTCATTTCAATCCTTAAGTTCTACTAGTTAAATAATAAATAGAGTTCCGATTGATCTATTGTTAAAATGGCTA
>NW_009913024.1:0-5000 GCF_000696875.1 Nestor notabilis | reverse complement strand
CTTCTTGGTATGGGGCTCGAATGTCTGTGCCAGCCTTCCAAACATGCATATTGCTCTGCTGCTATGTTTATCAAGCCAAAATTGGATGTACCATAAACCTACACTGAAAGTGCAGCTTATATCCTAGGATAGAGGAGTACCAATGACAGAAAATGGTCTTAAACCTCTACTTGAACATGATGCTTGCACTATGTGCATGAAGATCAAAGATGAGCTATAGACACAACTGCCACTCATAAGGAGTAACTTCTAGTTGTCGTTGGGATACTTCCAGCCTGAACTCCTTCACCATTGACAAAGACCAAACAAGAGCCAGTCATGGAGCTATTTGCTCTCTTCCCCAGGGGAGAAATTGCCCTCTGAAGCATACTTGCCTGAAGCCCTAGGTTGTATCTCTTGATTCCTTCAGAGCCTAAACTCAAGCGTTAGCACCACTGAAAATTAAAGATTTCTTAGCTTCTTACTGGATATTTGCTGTTTATTTCAAACCAGCAAGCTACTGAAAAAGTGGATTTTCAAAAAAAAAAAAGAATGATTACTGAATTATGAAATACATTATGCACTTTTTCTCTTAGCAATGACTGCAAAGGTGACATTTATAATACTGAGGGAATTTGGTCCCGTAATTGGAGGGAGAAGAAACACAGTACCCATAATTTATTAAAAAAAAAAAATCAAAAAAATCTGTAAAACATCTCTTAAATAGATTTTTTCAGTAAAGTATGTGCAACAGGTTTTACTGGCACTTGTTAGCAATGACCTGCGTATGTCATTTGTATGAATATGGCCCTATCAAATACATGGTGATGAGACACATTTCACCATGTTGCCCTTTATATAGAGTCTATTTATACACGAGGATGAATGAATTGACAAGACAAGAGGCGCAGTATATAGATTTGATATACTGGCATAAATTTAGGATGATCTACATTATTCATAAGTACTGAAGCCACAAATGAGATATGTAACAACATCCAAAATGAGTGTCAATAGAATCTGTTCCCACAGTGCACCATCATATATTCCTATCTGTCACATACTCCTTAGAAATTTCTCCTTCTAAGAAATCTGTTGCATTCAGTCTGGAAAGCAACATTGCCTTGGGATCTGTGATAAGACTTGCCTAGAAGAACAGGCTTTCAGAAACTGTCTAAAAAGAAGTGGACAGAAAACACAAAGAATTTCCTGCTACCAAACAATTATCTCTTTTTCCAATCCAGTTGTGCCACAGTTGGGGACCCAAAACTTATCTGGAACAGATCAGTTTCTTGGTGTCTTAAAAACTGCAAGATCAAAACTAAACCAATTGAAATATCATCAGTCCAGCAGGCAACAGATAACGACAGAACTGACAAATAAACTAATCCCAAGTCTATTTTTACAGACTGAAGAAATGGAGAGATGCCTAGTCTACCTTTTGGAAATCATGTATGAGCTAAAACATCAGCTATTTTGAAGCTCGCTCATTATTAATGTACATTTTTAAAAGGTCTGATTTACTACAAGTGCACCCAGTATAGGATTTGACTATTCTATTTATTGCCAAAATATCTCAGGCATAAAGCTGTGTGTATTCAGAATAAAACCTATTTCTTTTTCATACGGCTGAAACTGTTTACAGAGGAGTGGTTATCAGAAACGAAGAAACGTAAAGAGTGTGCAAAAGAGTGGTATAAAAATATTAAAGATTAATGACCACTTTCATGCCAGATACAAACCAGAAGTCTCCACAGAAGTCCTTAAACTTGTGTTTGAAAGGCAACTAAGTGTTTTCACCTGTTAAAATCTCAGTCTGGATTTCAGATGAGTGACCCTGACCTGAAAGATTTTGTTTCCTATCTGAACCATCCACTCACTCACACCTATCTCTCTATTTAAATAAATACAGCAGTGATACTGAAACACAAGTCATAAATAAGGCTTTGTACTGCCAAGTAAAATCAAAGGTGCTTACTGTTTGTAATAATTTAAATTTTACAATGTATTTATATTATTTAGTTTTATAACTATGACAATTTTAAACTTGTTCTTGTCACTAATATAATATGTACATGAAAATTACTTCTGGAAATACCTACTTTACGGTAACTTTACAGTAAAGAAAAAAAAAAGAAAAGGTACCTGGAATTTCACTGAAAGCCTCTCCAAGGACAGACACATGAAAAGGTAGATCTTTTTCTTTCAGTTTCAGCAGGACTTCAAAGAAAGTTTCAGGACCTTTGTCATGTTCCCTTAAAAGAAACAGAACTTATCTCAGCATCGTTTATATTTACTTGTGGAACTGTTTTTTCTTTTTGTTTATCAGAATAGTATTTCTCTTGAATAGTACTTTTGGTGACTAAACGTCTTCAGCACAGTTTCCCTCCTTGCTTTGCTTCATGGTTAAACATTTCTCTCAGTGCAGCTCTTGGGATCAAAACTCAGTTTAATCAGATTCTTATTTCTCTTCCCTGTCTCCAAACGTTGCCTTTAACTCTTCAGATTACCATACCTGAAAGTGAGAAGGACTGAGTAGGATCTCACCCAGCTGAAGGCAAAAGTCATATTAAAAAAAGGGTAGGGTAGGAAAAAAACAGGTTTTTTTTTTTTGTTTGTTTGTTTGTTTTCTGTCCAAAAGTATGTATACAATCTCCATTTCAGGAGGAATAGGTGACTCGAAAAACTTACTGAAACCATAGGATTTCCCAAACTCCCAAACTGGAATTCTATGAAACCATGCTATACTCATTAAAAGCTTCTGATCCATTTAGGGAAAAAAGAAAGGAATAACACAAGGCATCTTCTACCTTTAGACTTTCAAGAAGTTAACTGGAAGCTTAAACAAAAAATGCTCATAATTTCAGCTGAAGATAATATTAAAGGTTTGTATGGATATGACACTCAATGCCTTGAAACACAAGGTTGGTTGTCTAAAAATTAAATAAAAAGCCAGTTTGTTAACCTATCTTATTTTCTAGCACAGAATGAAAGGTTCAAAACGTACCACAGATTATCTATATTTCCCAAATTTGCTAAGTTATATTTAAAATGAAATAATTCTCCCTGTCTAAGGTGAACATTATATCTTACATTTAATTACTCTGCTTTAAATTCTTGCATTTCAGACAGATGTGCACCATATGTCTTTAAAATATTTTGGTTTTATTTATTATTTAGAAAATTCCAGTTTTCCTTCCTGTATTAATGGAAAATCTATAGCTCAGCTGCCCTGGTGTCTTTCTTCACAGACTAATCTTGTAGAATGAATCTGTAGGTTTGTCACACTGTTATATGAAAGATTAATAATTATATAATTCAGAAAATCTAAAGCCAAATGACATCTGCAGCTCTACATGTGTTAATTTCTCATTCAGTCAATATTTTTGGTTTAGGGAATTAAAACAAATTAATCTTCTAATAAATGTGACTTCTCTAGGCTGAGAAATCTTCAGGAATTGAGTTTTCAGAATTAGTTGCATTTTCTTAAAATAAAGGCAGACAATAATTACTTTAAGAAGTCCTCCATCTTCCAGATTTGTTTTGTTCCCAGTAATAAAGAGGAATGCAACTGCATAAGCTTTGTTATTTGTTTTACATCTGTGAACCAGGAGTTTTTATGGCAGTTCCAGTAACAGAAGTGGATATAAGCACTGGCTTGGAGAGAGAATTTATTCCAGTTGCAAAGATTCCAGTTTTGCCTAGTAGTTTGCTTGCATACTCACGCTTAAAATAGCCACCTGTTTCTGATAGGTAAGTAAAGGGCAAAAATGAGTTGTCTGTATTTTAGCTGCCTCCAAATGCCCAGCTGAAAAAGGCAAAATGGGATTATAACAGACTAGAAGAAAACACCTCTATCAGAAATGTGCAAGTTTGCAAGGAAAATAGCTTCGATGCTGGAAGGCAGTGTAATTCATGATAATGTGATAATGTTTCCTGTTAACTTCAGATTCCCCAAGGCAGGCTTTTGTGGGTGCTTTTGAAGTGATCCTGATGAGCCCCCATCCTGTATCTGATGCTGAGTGATGCCTAGCTCATCCTGAGATGGACCTAAACATCCCCATAGATAGAGGAGGCAGCCTTGACAGACTGAGCTGCAATGCTTACAGGGATCTTTCCAAGCTCTTCACAGCCGTGCTATCAGCTCTGCAGTCACAAAAAGTCCTTCCAACATAGGATATGCTTTCCCTCTCGCTTTCCAGAAGAGACCAGGGGTCCCAGAGGCAGCCAAAAGTGGAGGATGCTGTTGGAGCCACATTGTCAAGGAGCTGGCAAGAGAATATGGAGCCTTACAACTCATTGAAGCCACATAAGCTGCACATATTTAGGAAAACTGATAGGAATTGGAAGTTGCAGCTTTGTTTAATAGGTGGGGAAGAACAGAAGGAAAATTTGGCACCCAGAAGGAATGCTGAAAGGGGAAACGTTTCCTCTGCTGGAACTGGAGCCTCTCTTACGGGTTTTCTGCTGTAGGTGATCCTCCTTCCATACCTCCTTTTAAAATATCTTGCTTTTATGTGATACTCACAGATTTTAATGACACATGTTGTGAATCTTGTACCTTTTCTATTTGGGAGGTCATCTTATTCTATTTCCCAGCTCCCATGACTTTTCCACACCACAACCATTTTATTTTTGGTTAAGACCTACAGAAAGGTTCTAGCACGTGCACCTACAGATTGCAGTATACTCTTATTATTGCAAGTTAGTAAAGTATAGCTGCTCCTGGGAGAAAGCAATAAATAGTACAAGACCACCTCTTTACTGCATCACAAAGAAGAGAGCTCTGTTTCTTGGCTGACACAGAGAAAATCATATACAATCCAGTCTGCCTTACTCAGCAACAACTGCTGAACACACCAGATTGCCATAGCAGTGATTGTGGAAAAAGATGAACACAATATGGAATGTCTGTTCTGTAAAGATCTGCTCAAAATGATGTGCACTTTTGGCTGCATCTGTTGCATTTTTGAGCTTTATTAAACAGTATTAATTATATATTCCCTTAATATTTTTTTTAT
>NW_009913022.1:67366-84287 GCF_000696875.1 Nestor notabilis | reverse complement strand
GGGAGCGCACCGCGGAGGCCTGCTCTGGCGGCCGGACCTTCCCGCACCAGCGAGACGCTGGGGAGCGCCCTCGAGGACAAAGGCTCGCTTTAAAACGAGCAATACTGACCTGTGTCCCTTGGAGGTGTGAAAGGCAGAAGCGCACACGTACACTGAAAACGGATGTGGCCTAACGCGCGTGTTGAACACCAACACGTACACTTAAAGAGGTAAAATTTTGACGAGATCTACAACGCAGTGAGACAACCATGGATTTGGGTGGCTGGAAACTACCTGCTTGGCCTGCGCTATCCTCCCCCTTCTCAGTCCCAGGACATGCATACAGTGATCAGGAATATCCATCCTGCAAACTGAGGCTGCCTTTGGGAGTTTTGAGATCCTAAATCCTAAGCAGCCGTTTCCTCAACTTCTAACAGGTTATAATTGTAGTTTTTTGTCCTTGCCTCCAGGCTTTTCTCCTGTGAGAAAACATGGAGGAGGATCACTGGCAAGAGGAGAAACATTGAACTGGCCCAAGGTTGCAACACCTGCAGAAACATAATGTTCCACCATATGACACGTGGCCTCTTCCCAGCATCTTCCTCTGGAAGAGCAACTCGCACTGAATTTGATGTGGTTTAGGGCAATGGAAGATACCAGCACTTCAGAAATGGTGTGACTGAAGACAGTAAGGACAAATTCCAAAGTCCGCTTCCCCAAAATGTCGGCTGGTATCGATTAAATCCATCTGTGACTTTGCCCAAGAACTTCAAACAGGAATCAGCACCCAACATATTATGTATTTTCTAAGCTGAGAGTAATCTGTGTCACCAGCTGTGGATGACATCCACCCAGTCCTGACTGACCTACTTGCTTCTGAATTTACATGAATCCACCTCTTTCAGTATAACACCCCTCTTTAAACTACAGCACTGAATATAAAAAGGGGTGAAAGAAGACATGTGCTTTGAAGTTTTATTTCATGTTCTACAAGCATTTCTTTTACTTAAATTTTCTAGAGTAACATTAGAAATGTCTAAATCTATCACCTTCTGAAGTGACATGGTTAGGATCTTTAAAGACAGGCACTCTGATGGGGAACTTCAAGGTCTCTACTACCACTTAGAAGCCTACATCCTATTAAAAGTAACACGTGAAAGCAAATTTTAGATGCTTTTCAGTAATAAATGTACTGCTAAGAGCAGCTACTATGTACTGCTTCGATCTTTACAATAATTAATATAAAAGCAGAACGTATATATACTTGTGATACTAAAGCCTAAGAGTCTGGAGCAAAAGAGCCTACAACAGAGCAAGCAAACAAGAAAAAGAAGATAACTAGGCTTGAAAGCACTTAGGTCCAAAACCTAATCTCTTTAAAGAGTATGAGTATTATTTCATATGTGTGTGTGTTTACGCATTTAAATCTGGCATGACTTAAAGAAACTGAATCCTTCTGTTAGCATCAAGATAATCCACTTTTCTGGAGGGAGAGATAAAAGCAAGTTGGCAGTTGTAAGTGCTCTGATATCCAATTTCTTCAAGAGACTTTAAGTCAGACTGATAGATTTGCAGCTGGCTCCAGCCCATAGCCCTGTACGACAACTTTGGCCTTTGTCAGGAGAAGAAAAGGCCTGAAGATGTTTGGAGAAGGAGTGTGGCACTTGGAGAGGTGGCTGTTTCATAGGAAGGATGGGACTGCAGAGTAATAACCAGCTCCATGAGGGGCTCTGGTCAACGTCAAGATCTGAACTGAACTCTTGTGCCTGCCAGGGACGTCTTGTCCACTGGGTCTGGCTATGTAATAACACAACTAGAAGCAGAGCAACTGAGCAGCCCTTTGAAAGCCCAAACACTACTGCTCTGTGTGCACACATAAGGTGAGCACAGCAGGAAAGGGTCAATTCTGCTAATGTTGCTACGTATCCTTAAATGTAGAAGAGAAGATCAAGACCGCTGTTTCCTCTGTCTATCCTACACAAGGACCAGCCTCAGTGCCCTTGAGTAGAGGGCAGCAGCCCACACAAGGGTTGCTCCTAAGTTATTCGTATAAGCTTTAGGTTTCAAAGGGAAGAAATGCCACCAGAAGTATATTCCTGTTATTCAGAGACCTGAATTTGAATCAGTGAATGCAGAAGCTTTGAGCTCTGGTTCTTTTCTCAGTAACACCAACAAGTGTGCCAAAGTAAATTTAAAGGAAGAGCATATTTTCCTCCAAAGTGGGGGGAGAAAAGATGACAACAAGGAGACTTCAAAGGGCCATAGCCTCTCCTGATGACTTTTCTAAGCTGTGCTTTTACTGAGAGCACACATACACTCGAATGGCACAGCAAGGACTATGCTGCTAGCGGATCCTAGCTCTTCAGGGCTGCTTAGCAATACTGTTTGCTTTTAAGAAACTTTTATGGGAATGACAACAGAAGCTCCTGGCTCTGCAGCACTCTGTATTGATTTTATGATGTGCCAGTTTGCAGGCATTTCATATAATGCAGACAAGAGGCATTTCACTGTCTGCAGGGTTAGACGCCCAGACCTTTCTCTCCACTAACTTAGGCTTCTCCTGCTTAAATTGCAGGAGAAATCCTTTTAGTAGGAGCAAGACTGTTACTGTTTCCTGGCAAGCTGCTGAATGTGAATAGGTCACTTGATCTTGCACCTCCTGAAGTTAATGGTGAAAACATACTTGCTTCCAGTGACTGCAATATCACGCTTTTAGTGAGCGCACTGCTATTTCCTTTTGCAGTACTTTCAAAGCCTCCATCACAGTAGTCCTTTGCCTTAAACAGGGGAAGCAATGAATAGGTCTCCCACAGTGCTGCCAACATCTTCCCAGCCATGTGGTTGAAATTCTAGATGGTGCCAGGGCCTGTGAAAGCCAGCAGCTTTGGCCTATGTGGTCCTGTTTCTGGCTAGGAACCCACAGCACTTCTGTCTATCATCGTTCTGAGAGCTCACTTTGGACCAATTCACATGTTTCTTTCATTTAAAGGAGCAGGTATAAATAATGGGACATTATTTAGCTCCTGGGAAAAAAAAAAAAGGATGCAAGGCCATCACATTTTTCCACAGCAAATCTGCCCTCTCCTTATTCCTTTGATTGGCTTCATAGGAAACAAGCAAAATGCTTGTCCTGTTTAAATCCCTGCTGAGTTAGTTGTGGAGTCAAATGCCAGATCAAAAGGAGGCCCCAGCAAGTCAAAGTCGCAGGGAAGTCTCCAGCTGCCAGGGTCTCTTCCAGGGACAGCTGTAGGCTAATGGATAAGCCATAAACAGGGCATTTAGGGCAGAAGTCACAATAGAATGAGGGCCAGGGTGAACAAAGGAAACTTTTAAAGGGTGCAGATAGTGAGAGCTGAACAGCAGAGCTTGTCAGCTGAGCTCTCTGCCTTAGACAGAGAGGCCAAGGAGCCACAGGCACACAGAGAGCTTGCGCTGCTTGTCTGAGGGGGAAGTAGATGCTCAGTTATAACAGCTTTCTGGGACGATCAGAAAGTTTCTTCAAGTCACTTCTAACAGCAGAGCTTTCATTAGTGGGGACAAAGAAGGGGAGAATGGAAAACCGTACATCAGTCTCTTGTTAACACAAAAAACATCTGATGACTGCGGAATGCCACAGCGGACAACTCACGCCTTGAAAAGGAAATGTTTTGTTTCATTTGTTTTTAAATTTGTTTTGAAGACTTCTTATAGGAAGCTACAGTGCTGTCTCTACAACCTCTCCTCTGGTAAAGCATGTCCACGTCTCCTACCTGTTTCACGAGCACTCCCGGTTCCAGCACACACTGCCCATGGAGGGGTCTGCGTCACTTTATGTTACCTGCCCACCAGCCAGCCCATCTCTCAACACCCTCGAGTGCATGCACAGCAGATTAGCCCTGGAAGAAGAAGGGAACCTACCTGCAGGGTGACCTGGTATCACGAGGCTGTTGGTAGGTAACGCTGGTGGAGGTGGCAGCGTAGGTGGGGTGGCGAACATGGCCGGATGGTGCTGGTGCTGGGTCTGCGATCTGAGAGAGAAGTGCGAGGTAGCAAGATTAGAGATGGAGAGGGGCAGAGCTGGGCCGGAGGAATGGTGCGGAGGAATCTGGGGCGACAGGGGAAGGTGCTTCGGGAGGCTGATGCTTGTTGCACTGCTAGCACTGCTGCTCCGGCTGCAGAGAGAAAAAGATGGGGGGAAGAGAGGGGAGAGAGAAAGACAGAGAGTGTGTTACAATACACGATTGAAACAGTGCAAGAAATATACTACCAGAAACAACACAACAATGTAACCCTGACCTCTCCAAGCTTATGTTTTTGTTTGAAACGGCAGTGGTGACATTAACAAATCTCAATGAACTTCTCCAGAAGGGCAGGATGGGGCTGGGGATCTCTGGAATGACATTTCCTCTGGTACTTGAACAAGTTACAACCCTCAGAGCTATCTATGAGATACTGATGAAGGCCATAAAGGCAGCTGAAGTTTCCACCTTTACTTAGCCTCTGATGACCTTGCAGTGGCCATGTGCATCCTTGTGATCTTACAACGCAATTACTCCAATTCCTTTTTCTGTGGCTCTGGGTACACACAGCTGCATAGCGTTAGTGACTTTGGGACCGAGTTGTATTTGCTGTGCATGCTGCGTAGTTATATTCACAAGCATGAAAACACACACCATGTTAATATTTTTTTCTTGTAATAATTTCATGTTTTACCTCTTCTTCTATTATTATTACTTCACTGTGAGTGATCTAAGTTTTGTGGGGTGAAAAGCACTACCACTGCAGTTATTATTCAGTGTAATTCCCACCACAGCAATTATTTGTTGCAATCTAAACCTCTGAGGTATCTTGAACAGCTTGCAATATTATTAATCATTTATTCTGTGGTGGCATTTGCAGGGTAAAACCACAACAGAACTGAAGTATGCAGGATACTATGACATACATATTAATGGCAGCTCCCTATATTCATATTTTGACCCTTGTACAGCCAAATATTATGCTTTAAATCAGTTTTGTCATCTTGTTTAAACTAGTGTAGTTCTGGCTTGGGAAGCAAGGTGTGTTTTTTGTACCAGCATAAAGACTATACAGGTTCCAGTTGACTGGCTAAACTCTTCTCTAGAAACGTTTTATCCATGCCATTTTCACCCATCCTACTTACTGGATGGAGGCAATTTAAACAGCAAAGCTAAGTCTCCTTCTAGATCTGAACGTGTCAGATTAAAGCAGATTTCTCAGCCTACACGGAAGGCTTGTTCTAAGGGACACAGCATTTTCCAATATAGATATCCCTCTTTTGATGCTGCTGAACAAAAAAACCCTGTGATAACCATAAACAAACCTACTTCAATGGAGTCTTTCTTAATATGAAACAAGGGAGTTGCTCAAACTCAAACCACCTTAAATTTCTAAGGCAGGAATTAGCCAGCTTAGCCAAGACAGTGTGAAACTCCACTGGAAACTGGACATAAAAGGTGCAACCTTAACCACGTGTAACCTCAGTTACACGCGGCTTTCTCTTAGAAAGGGAGCATTTATCACCATGTTTCAAACACAGTTATCCACCACTGCTGGAAAATCCAGCCTGTGGAGTCAGAAATTCCAATATATAAAACCTGCAGCATCTTACACAGACAGCAAGAGTGCTCGTCCTGCCTTGCAAAAATTTCTAACCCGTTTGAAACAAGCTTTAGCCCAGCAGTAGGATAAATTTAGGCAACACGAGTATCCCTTTCTCATACCTGATATTATTGAGTCCGTTGTGGGCCACCTGGTGATGCACTTGGTAGTTGAGAGGTGGAGGGATGTGACTCGGAGGCTGGGTCCGAAGCTCTGGTATTAACTGAGGCTGCGACTGCGGCCGAGGTTGAGGTTGTGACTGTGGCCGAGGCTGCGGCTGAGGCGTGAGCCTTGGTGGTGCTGGTGCTGAAATCACTGGCTCCTTCTTCAACAGTGGGCTTGCTCTGGCACTTGACGTGGGCGCTGAGGAAGTAGAAGTCACAACGGCAGCTACTGGCTGGGGGCTGGGGATAGGCAGGGCGAAGGGCACGTCGGTGCTCAGTTCCCGGCTCCGCTCTAGCCCAGACACCTTTGGGACATTGGCTGCTTTTGCTTCTGGCTTGTCATTCAAGGTGGGACCTTATAGAGCAACGAGAAAAAGAACAGAGCGCATGCTGAAAGGTCTGTGTCTGTTTCTCTGCTTGGCAGAACGTATGCCTGAGAAAAAACAAGTCATGTTTCAGCTCGTGGGAGCATCGTGGGAGCACTGCTGCTACAAGATGGATGTGTGTTTGTGTGTCTGTCCTTCCGCTGTCCTTGACTGGCTGGTCTACACGACTCATTAGTGTGTAAGAGACTTAGCTGTCGTTAAATGAATGCATACTACAATGAATATACAGCTCTGTGACTTCTATAGAGTCCCAAGGTTACCTACAGTAGGAGTATGAATGTATCTCGAGTTACTGATACAGCTATTTCCTGCTCAATCCAAGTTTTAAGGCTCATAATGAGCTCACAAACACAAACCTGATCATGAAGACATTTTGTTTTCTCAATACTCAAGGTAATCTACACTGTGTTTAGGCTTAACTCCAGCTGCAATGCACTGAGACCCAAGCACTAATCATTTATGATAACCTCATGTGGCTTCTAGGGAGGAGGCTACCTGGAATCTTCATGTAGCAAAGAATGGGACAGTTCTGCAGCAAAGCCACAACATTGCTGCTCCCTGGCCACATACTTGTTTGGAAGAATGGAACAGAGAAGGCTGGAAAAATCCAGTCAGAATTGCAGTGAGCAGCCAGGTGTAGTCCTGCTCACCCCAAGTACTGCACACACCTGTATGCACAGCATATGTAAACTATCAGGAATGCTGCAACCTTCCAAAATGCAACTATGGTGAGAATTCTATAGGGAATTACTCAGTTTATGATGCCAAGTATTTCCTTTTTTTCCCAAAATTAAGCTAAACAAAGCAGCCCAAAGGGTTAAAAGGCTGGAAAGAAAAAAGAGAAAAGGGAGGAAAGGAGAGAGATTTCAGATCAAGCAGTATCCAAAAGGTCAAAGACAACTGAAAGGACCAACATGAACATGATTCAACTCCCACTGTGATTCCCTTTTTGATATTATCTGTGTATCCTTGTGTGCACAAACACCCACAATTACAAGACAAGCTGTTCATGGGTTACAAGAACTAGTGTTGTTTCACATGCATACACTCCACCGTGCACACACAGCACTTCAATCTGACTTTCAGGATACATGCGTCTATTGTCCACCAAAACACGCTGGGGGCTGTTTGCGTTTAGCTGGCTTGCAGGCATCCAAGAGATGCTTCCTACACTTATTAACATGCTCCCAACACCCTCACGAACAAATTCCACCTTTGAAATTTTCCCGTCTCATCAAAGGACTGAGCCAGTTCCTGCTGTAGGAGGTGTGGAAATAACACACAACACACACCACGAGCTAATTCTGGCTGTGCAGATGCTCTAACCAGGCGTTTGCGAATACAGCCTGTGTGAGGCCAAGAGTCCTCACTGCTGCTGCTGGGGTGACTTGAGCACCACCATGCTGGTGTTAGGGGAGAGGAGGACAGGGATCACTCAGAGCCTGTAGCACACCCGCTCGCTTTCACACAGCAAATGCCTGTGTGCTGATGGCATCTCCTTCCTTGACACAAAAGGCGCTTTCCCACACTGCTGCTGGGTCTGCTTGCACACTCACCATCGCACCATTCCCTTCATCAATCAATCAATCAATCAATCAGTCAATCTCCATAAATTCAGAATGTGAAAAAAAAATGAATGGAAACATATGAACTGTATTTACCAGCTGAAGATGGCTGAGAACTTATGTACGCCCTGAAACTCACAAGTAAGAGGAGCAGAAGCCTTTCCAAACACCAGTGCTTTGGCTGGCAGCAAGTACAATCAACCCTGTGCTTTCCATCACCTTATAGATCTTCACAGGTTTGACACAATGTCGGGAAGTCCTAAATTATTCCCTACAATAAAGATAAGGCTAACTCTTGTTTCAGTGAATTTCTTTTTCAAGTATGAGTTCATGCATCACAGGTACCCTGGTTTTGAGATGTAACTAGACTTGGTTCCAATGTTATTTAAAAGTGTCAAAGAATTGATTTCTAAAATGTGTGTCTCATCGCTCTTGTGCACTGTTATTTTCTATAATGCCATCTATGTTTGTAAATCTTCCTCAACCGAAAAATTGTCAGTGACTAGAAATTCTGTTTCATTCCTGATTCATTCACAGACTTCCCAAGAGCCTAGAATTTACCTGAGCAGTAGGATAGAGATGACACAAGTATCCCCTTCCGATACCTGATATTATTGAGTCTGTTGTGGGCCACTGGTGGTGCATTTGGTAGTTGAGAGGTGGGTCCCACAGCTGTCGATCCCACTGTAACTACCCATTAAAAGCAATTTGGTTTCATTCCTGATCCATTTGTAAGTTTCCTGAGAGCCTATTAGTTCTTTCCATCCAACAGGCCTCCTCCTACAGTTAAACTTATTGTGCAATTATAGACAATGTAGACTGCTGGTGTATATTCAAAACACACTGGCACCACAGAAGTTAGTTGAGTATAAAATCAATGAGATCCAAAACAAATCAATAAAGTCCTGCATTAAAAGCAGCTGTTTGACCAGTGTTATGTACAACTATCTATTCACTGTGGTTTCTGCATCAGTTTTCATTTGCAGTTTTCTCCAAGCAAAAGCTATTGCACTGACCAGCCAGCCTGGTTGCATGAGTTGGTACTAGGGGCACTGACTCATTTCCGCTGCCAACTTGCATCTCACAGGTTGCAGTACAGAAATGTTTTACGTTTCATTCTTGACAACAATGAAAATACCCCAGGGCCTTTTCCCCCGCTCTGGAAAACCTACAGGCATGAGTGTGAGTATCTTCTCTCTTTATGTAGCCACACTGAGCAAAAGCAGAATCACCAAGAAGGGGAAGATACAATGTGAATTCACAGGCAAGCATGGGGAAGGCATGTGAGAGACAGCAAAATCCCCAAGCCACCGCAGCCACCACACAGGAAGGATGGTGGGTGAATCCTGGCGTTTTGGTGATTTTGCTGTTTCATCTTCTGATGGTTGTGGTGCAGTACAAGAGAGAGAAGCTACTTCATGTGGCTGACTTGAGCGTGAACTGCAATAGGTGAGGAAAAGGCAATCACATGTGAACAAAGGCAGGACAAGCTTCTTTCTTTGACACTTCTACCAACACTTCTTTCTAACTGTTCAGTGCCTGTTTCCAATATCCACTCAGTAGCTACCCATACCCAAGAGGAGTATTTTCCACATGCAATCAAAGACACAATGAATTTTGAAGGCTATAATTACCTTAAGGTTTCTTAGGTACTTAACAAGATCCTTATCATGATACTTATCACAAAAATCTACAATTCAAGACTTTCTTTTCCATTCACATGGAAGTCTCTGAGCTACTTTCCCTGAAATCCCTCAGGTAGTTAATTTTAATGATTTTAACAAGAGATGTTGCCCATTCTGGTCATGATCTCAAACTCTGCAGTTTCTCTGTAGGATGCTCAACTATCCTCCTAGAGAAACTATACTCTCGTATGCCCAAGTTCCTTCCAGTTGACCGGTCTGACTGCTGGTCACATATGGAAATATCCCAAGGGAAGAAACCAAATATTCCTTTTTGTGCATGCTGGATCAGGTTTCATCGAGATCCTTTCAGGAATTTCAGTACTTTGGCTCCTCATTTAGACCTTCCGAGCAGACGGAGCTGAACAGAACTGCCCCAACAAAAGCACAGACCCACCAGACCACACCTAAATGTTCTAGAGGCAAAAACATGTTTATTTTTACTAAGTCCTAGAGTAATTTTCATGCTTAATGATAACAGGCTGAGCCAATTTGCCTAAGACTTGACAGTCAGCTCCAATAATTCAACCTTAATTAAACCTGAACGCATGTCAGTTCAGCTCGTCCCTTCACAGGAAATGTGACATTTGCAATGATTCATGTTTCAGCCATGCTCTGGGAAGGCTGGATCACATCTGCTGTTCTCCACCGTGCAGAGTGCTATGCCTTTTCAGCATGCCAACTTTGTTTATTTTCTAACCAAACACTTTGGACTTCTTCCATTGAGAGGTTTTCTCAAATGAACAGATAGTGAAACATGTCTTGATCTCACCGGGATGAATGATGACAGGGAGAGACAGGGAAGAAAGGGCTGAAACTGCTCTAACAAGAATAATAACAACAATCCGGGATTAGTAATTCCTGCCTCCTTGATCAACTGATTTGTCACTTGGAGTGTTGCAAAGTTTTAACCTCTCTGTGTCTCGGGCTCCATCCCATTCCAATTTAACCTGGTAAAGATGAAAACTTCTAACAACTTTTAAAAGCACAGACAGCTTCAGCTACTGCTGCTGTACATCTGTAAAAACAAGAGTTGAAGTTTAAGGGAAACGCCAAAGTCAACTACAGTTGGATCTGCTGCTAAAAGCATGTTTCAGAAGGAGTTATCTGAACCTGAAAGACCATCAGCACGACTCTGACATGAACCTTGTGAATTCAAAATCAGTGACTGAGATAAACATGCGCTGCCCATCCCCATGGCTGCACAGAGTGACATGCTTGCCAGTGTATAACTACACACCATTACAGGCTGAATACAATACAGAAAGTCCCAGACACAAATTAAACCTTTCTGTTACAGGAATTTGCTTTCAAGCTGATTAAGAGTAGCTCAAGTGCAAGGGATTAAACATGTAAAGGCTGCTTTGAGAACTCCAATAAGCAGTTACTGTGTTATACAAACATTACTTAGGGCACCAGCAGTCCAAGCCCTGCCTCTTGCTCTTTGCCAGCTGCTGGTTGCTGCTGAAAGGGGACTGTCAACACACGTACAATGTGATTGGAAATAATCTAATCTCACTTGCACGCCTTTCCTTTGTCTCTTGAAAAAAAGAAAAGTGGAGTCATTCAGACGTCTTTCTGCAGTCTCCCTCGTTGTATTCAAACAGCAAGGGTGATGGGGTGATGTGAGAAAGAAATTCCTCTCCTACATCCATCAATGACATCTTTACCAATGGCAATTTCCCAAGAAACACAACCACCACCATCTGCAGCCTATCTATCCACCCTGTACAGATCCTTGAAAACAGACACAGGCCAGGCTGGCTATGCTGAACCCTGCTCCGTATTATAATTCCAGCAAGAAACACTGCAAAAGCATCACCACAGGAATTACAAGGACGTATGTGGCAAGAAGCTGAGTATTTCAAAGTTGGCTGATGAGTCCCAGAGACGAGTTTTGAACCATCAGCACAGGGAATGAGTACAAAAGAGCATGATTCTACAGCAAATAACTAAAGGAGTGTATTCAATGAACTTCAGTAAACCTTCTTTTTTAAAAAAGGGAGCTTTTAGAGTCCTGCATAATGTATTGTGGATATGCAACATATATAAGCACAAGAGAGAAGGAAGCATTTTGCGTAGGCAATGACAGCACTGACACTGGTAGAGTGCTTACAAGTGAAAATCAGTATTTAAGTGCTAATTCTTTATGCCTAGCTGGCTTTTACTTTTATACAGATTGTTTTTTCACTGTATTTTAGGAGGGTAGCACTGCTTAAGATACGAGACAATTAGCTTGGTCTACAAAGGTAAGGCAAGCAAAGCTACAACACAGAAGCTTACCCAATATATGGGGCACCGAGTTCCTCCACCTATTTTAATGCAAATCAGCTTAAGATAAGAAATAAAGACTTGGGACCTGCACACATAAACGCTGTCTGGAAGGCTCCGTGGTGTGTAACGTGAACCAGTTTTAATGTTATGGTGAAGCAAAGGCCAAATTTCCATCACGACAGCAGAGCACTGCACACGTGAGGTTGTGTTAAATAAATGCTCTCCTGTAACAAGGTCTCCTCTGAACATCACAGGCCTCTGGTGGATCTTCCACAAATAACTGCAGTGTTTTCTCACAGAAGAAAGTAAGCTGAGAGTAAGCACAAACCCTCATGCCTGGGCTGGGACCCGCGCTGCCGAGTGCAGCGCCTGCGTGTGGGGAGCAGGGCTTTGTTCATGGCTTTCAGCGGGAGCTCCTTCTGCGCCCCGCTCTGGATCCAGCCCCTATCACTGAGTTCATTTGTACAGAGCTGTCTGTCAAGTCAAATCGTCTTGCTGCAATCTGAAACACCCTCCGAACAGCTGCCACTATCAATTACTCTCCCAGACAGCCTTGACTATCAGGAAGAGAACTGGAGCGAGCACTTGCCAGTTTTAATAAACTGTGTTGCCCAAGTCATTTAACCTGCTAGATTGCTGTATGCTGGGGCTGTAACAAGCCTTCAGCTTTTCAACCTAGAAGAAAGCAACAGTGGCAAAAAGCTGTCAGCTTGGTCCTCAGAATTAACATCCAAGGGTGTCTTTTCCCCCCCACTCCTTTCTGAGGCACCCAAGTCTAGAAGTAAAATATCTTCAAGTCATTTTCATGAAGTCATGACAAGGAAAACATCTCACATGTTTGACACAAAGCCAGCAACTCCCAGGAGTGAAGGCTGACGTGCTCCAAGAGTTTCATGTTGGGAGCACCCAGAGAGATCTCTCTTCTCTCACACCCGTGTGGGCACTCCCCAGCATCAGCTCTGTCCATGTTCACCACCTCAGTGATGATGATGCCACCAAGAGCTTTGGGATGTTCTGACCACCTCCAGGGCTCTGCCCCCACCACTCCAGCCTGGTTCCTTACACTCTGTACAGTTAGAGTTTCTCACCCAACTGAAAACTCAAGCATGGCCAATTTGCATTAACTCTGGTACTTTCAGGACTGGTAGGAAAGATTACCTAAGGAAATATTTACTTAAAATTAAAACACTTCCATCTGGATCAGTGTTTTCAGTTTGTGGCTCGTGTATATACCAACATATCTGTGAATGTTAATCAAAAAGAGAAGGTCTGTTGTCATTAGGATTAATTTGCCATACAAATAATACAAATACTTCTAGTAGAAAGCTTACTGGACCCCACAAATCAAAGAGAAGATTCAAAACCACTATGCTAAATGTTTTCCTTAGCCAGCTACGTTGATAAGAGCCTTCACTGTGAAAACTTGCAGCACAGCAAGATTTCACCCCCTCCCCTAGAAACTGAGAGGAACAGCATTAAGACCTATGGACCTGATTTTGCTGCTTTATGGTTCTTTAATGGGATGTTTTATTCCTAGAGATCTGGGAGCTTTTCATGCTCTATCTAGGCATGTTAGCTGTAAGCATGCATGATGACACTCCAAAGCTGCAGGAGCTGAATGAAAATGGGTGCCAAACACAAGGATTGGGGCCAGAGCATAAGGAAGAAGGATCACCATTCAAATCCCCCCAAAGTAAGTCACACTGCATTTTCCTAGCAATGCTGCTTCTGGCAACATTTCAATGCAAAGCTGAAACTGGATTTGCAGCTAAAGCACCTACTGTGGATGCTGGCGTTGTAATGAGATTGAAAGTTTCATACAGGCTTTTAATCTAAGGCTATAATGGTGGATCAAACGCTGCAGGGTTAAATCTCTTCAGTGCTGCTCCTAAGCAGATGCTGGATGTCTAAAAACCAGTGATGTAAGAGCCACTCTATTGCTCTGGCCATAAAACGTTAGTAAAGCTTCTTGTAGTTACTACTAAAGGTGTGCTAGTCTCGTTTTGTTCTGGGTTTGTGTGCCATGGCATATTGTACACCTCATCTGAGCGACAGACAAGCAACAAGATAAATAAGCTACCAGAACTTCCCCCAGCATGAAATCCAGCAAGGACAAATACTCAGCTCCAGATGTAAGCTTTTAAACAGACAAAACTCCTCTATACCAAGGAATCTTATGATTTTAATTAGTCAAACAACAGCAAATAATAAACCATCAAGTACTACATTACAGGAGAAAATGTACTACTTTTGCTGTTTGAAATCCATATCGATTCCCATCTAGCCTGCGAGTGAGTTATTAATCACTCCAATTAAATCATGAACACAGGTCTTTACGCTGAAATTGAACCCCCACCAACAGATCGATAACTCAAACCTCCAAGAGCAATTACTGCTCAGCATAATAGAGCAGCCTGTTACAGAGAGCTCCATGCAGCCCACAATTCTCTCTGTCACATCCTTCACAGGCAGTGCAAACAAACCTGGGAAAGAAAAGATTTTATAACTATTATTTTCAAAATAAACAGACATCTGCTTAGAGTTACCTAATCTCTCACATCACAGAGGCAGCGCTGCCAAGGTCACACTGGAGACATGGTTACATTTTTTCACAATTTGTTATTCTAGCAAAGCCCTGATAAGATTGAACTATTGAAGTTCACACTCTGGTTTAATTTCAAGAGGTTAAATGCCAAATCCTTTTCTTATTGCTACAAGGAAGGGATCTGCCAGGCTGCATAATACCCTGTGTGGGCTAAGACAACAATTTTGTTTCATCTGCACAGTCTTAGGAAGGTTTTGATTTTTTTTTTAATGACATCAGAGAACTCCAAACTCCCAAAGAATCATTCGAAGTAAGATCAGAAAGTGAGACTGTTCTGCAGGAGTGCGAGTGACCTTTCAGACCTTCCAGCCTGGAGAAGTTAAGTCAACGGCTGGCTGAGAAAGCACACTTGCTAACCAAAACCAGAGAAAGGCAAGAAAGAACATTCTCAAACACCAGATCATCTCTGCTGGGAACTGCAGATGATTACCCTAACCAGCCAAGCGTATGCAGGTCACAGAAATTACCATCTCTGCCTTGGAAGGCAACTGATGCTTGTCCTGATGCAAGGAAAAGAGGAACTGCCTGCGCTCAGGCTGAGTGTTGCCATGCTGCTTTAGCTCCAGCTCCCATGGCCTTCCCAGGTGAGAGCTGTATTTCTGAACGCGTCCTTGCTCCTCATGGGTTGGCCCCTTCAAGCAGGCCCCTGAGCACCATCCATCATCCTTCATTAGGGAAGCTATTGGCAGCCAATTAAGTGGTGATGGACCCACACCACGAAGCTAATCAAGATGAGTTCATACCATAGCCTTTAGCCTGCAGGCTCTGGCTCCTGTCTACCATGGGACTCACATTACTGCTCTTCCCCTTCATGGCTCACTGTGGGTATGTTGAAGCAGCCTTGGCATACACATGGAAAACTGACACCAAATCAGGCAACACAAGGAAACAAGCAGGTAGAGGGGCAGTACTACTGCTGGGATCTCTCCGTGGCTTTCCACCACTAAACGCACAAGTAGCTTTTATAAAAGGGAGAGAGAGGTATCATTTATTCCCCACCACAGCAGAGGCAGAAAGAGCCCAGACATCGATTTTCTTCCTACCTAAAGGTCAGAGGTTGTTACCGGACTTAGAAAGATCAAATCATGTTGTGACCTCATCTAGAATGTGGTATATGCTACTCATGTGAACTACATCAGCTCGAAATCCAACATCCTACAGAGATTTCCTGAAAGAGAGCTCATCTCAGGCCTCTAGATGACCACACACATCAAATTCCATGTTAACGGTTGGCTTTCCAAACATTTTTACTGGAAACACAGAGGCACATAACAGACCCTTTAACACACGCACATCCAAATTCAGCCCCCAGACAAGACACGTATGGATTTAAACTGGCTTTTCAGGGCAGAGGAGAATGCTGTATAAACCAAAACTCTAAAGGGAAAAAAGCCCTCTTTCACTTTCACACCTTCCTGAGTCTATAGATACGGATACAACGAATCACATCTCTCCACATGAATAAATAAGCGAGCATTACTTGGAGCAGAGAATTGAGAACTGCTTGTAACAGTGTGCGGGATCCCCCTTCCCCAGGACTCAAAGGCCAAGATGCACAAATTCTGTTAGGCTCCTAACTGACACCACTTAAAACCACTGAGCTTCAATGCTGAACAGCAAGGGGATATAGATTTGCTTGAAACCAGGTGTGTTGGACTTGGCCTCCTCAGTTCCAGACATAAAGCAGGAAAGGCTGTTAGACTTCACCTAACATGAGCAAGAGCAGAGAGTCTTTCAGCTGAAGGCTACGGCAGGTTCTGCTAAAGGCAGATCCTCTTTCATGGAAATACAGTGGCATCAAGCTGGTTGTGCAGCCCAGGGAGCCAGTGAACATCTTCTACAGGACCAGGAGAGAGGGATGTGTAGGACACACGGCTGCAGAGTGAACTGGTGGCTCTGGAGTCAGGGACTGAAGATGCCATGGAAGAAAACTCACCTGTAGAGCAACAAATTCCCCACATCATTTGTGCCTACCAGACCCACTGTTTCAGCACATCATACTGTGTTTAGGAGGCTCTGTGCTAAATCCTGCCATTTAAATTTTGAGGAACGAAAAGTAGTAATTTCTAATGCTTGAAGTCTGCAGTGTTTTGTTGAAAGATGTCAGAAGAGCGCAGGAAAAGACCTATTGTGCCTGTGTGCAAGACAAAGCTGCTTTTCTGGCCCAGGAGAGTCAGAACTGAAAGATGCAAAAGGGTGGCAAACAGAACTGTTTAGAAACTGTCTCAGTAACTTGACTAACTTCCATACCTGATGTTATGGCTGGAGTTGTGAGAATGGAAAGTTCTGCTGCAAAGTGACTTAGTCTCTGCTAAACAGGAAGTGAAAGGAGTGACTGACCATGTACAAATTAGCAAAATCCTGTCTTATTTATTTGCTAAGTCCAGCCCGCACAGCTCAGTAACACATTAGCACTAATATGCTTATAACTGGGAAAACAACACTTGAGATTCAGAGCTTGTCAAGTGGAGCCAGTGCTTTCCAACCAGCAGCTCCACACACCCTGCAGCCTCACACTGTCCTCCCTCTCCATCCCCAGGCACAAGGAGGCACCTCCCAGGCATATCCTTCCCTTAGATTTAGTAGCAGCACATTACTACTCCAAACCAACACGTCTAAGCTGTTACCAAATAGCCTCCATTTTGGTGGCAGTTACGCAGTAGCA
>NW_009913022.1:62442-67335 GCF_000696875.1 Nestor notabilis | reverse complement strand
CCCTGAACTTCCTTGAGAATTTAGGGTCAAAATGAAGACAAACTGGAAGAATTTTCCTACAAGCTCAGGAGCAGTAAGGTCTCCCACCTCACTCCTATCTGCCTGGTCAAAATCCAGCTCCTGGGTTGCTGGAATGGCATCTTAAGAAAACTGGAGATACTGAAATTATCAGACTGAATACATTAGACAACATTTCAAGTTGCATCGTGGATAATTAAAATATTTAACGGACAAGCGGCAAGTTGTTAATCAGAGAATGTTTACTTGAATGGTGTGTGCCCTTTGGATTTGGTCCCTATGGCAACCAAATACCCACTCCAAAAGGATGCGCTGGAAGCAGCATGTCAGGAGCTGCCTCAATGTTTTAATTCACGGAGTGAGCAATGAATAAATACAGCTACTGACAAGCACAGTACAGGCAAAAAGGGTTTGTAAACAGCATTAGGAAGCCACAGATGGCCTTTTGCTTTCTGAGATTGAAAAAGTCCATTCCTCCTTTAAACACACCCACTATAAAGATCAAGAAAACTGGACTGCATTGCACATGGGGTGTTGAATCACATCTACTGGCTACTGATAATAACAGTTCTATGATAGAGAAGCTTTTCTTCAGGTTCTAACTTCTCAATCCTTCAGAAATTGTGATTGTTTCCACTCTCCATATTGGAAGATGTTACATGTCCTGGCTCAACAGGAGACACACTCTGAGAATGCAAGAACATGTGAAGGACAGCTTGGCAGCATGCTGAAGAAGGAAAATGTGAGGGATGATTGGCTTTTCCTTCAAAACAGGAAGAGTGTCTTGGTATGCAATAAAGAAAAGAATACTTCATTGCACTGCAGAAGGCAAACACCTTCAGCATGATCTCAGTGTGTGCAGCTGTGAAGCTCCTTCCAGCTTTCTCCTTTGATGAAGTGTGAATTCTTCAATGGGCAGTAGAAATGTTGGGAATACTCTGGTGCCAGATATGCTTGAGGATCTTGTAGGACCTGCCATCTGGTAAGATCTAACAGAGGAACATTGTGTTGTGCACTGCAATGGAATCACGCTCCCTTAGTGAAGAAGTACTCTTGAATCTCTTCTTGCATAAGGGTTTGTGGCTGTGGAAAGAAACCTTACAAGGCTGGAGGGTGCTGGACTGCTGTGATACCAGCCTGTATGTGAAGAAAGCCTGAAACAGTAACTCAAGGCTTGTAAACCCAAATGCCTGCTCTACTCCTCTTCCTACTGATTCCTTGGAGTCCCTTTCCACCCACTGGAGCAGCCCTGCAATGACTGTCGGATGTAAGCACAATTTCTACAAGCTGCTGGTTGTCAAGGCCATGAAAGGCACTTGTGATTTCAACATGCATGAGGACTACTCACTGTAGTAAGGGACAGTCATTGAGCAGAGCATTCACTGAGCCACCAAGTGATGTATTTGGATTTCTTGGTGACAAGGGTTTGCTGGGAGCCCGGCAGCATACAGCTCTGTTCTCTCCCACTTCCCAGGCAGAGCCACAACTCACAGTCCCCATGTTACCCTCTGAGAGGGAACGGAGCTGGCACAACCTCCATCTTAGGCAGCAAACAAGTACAGACTCAGACATCTGTACAGATAATCACAGGAATTGTTTCATACAAAACTGCTGCACATTTTTATTTCACTATTGGGTGAAAGAAGGAGACACGTATCTGGGCTTAGCCTGCAGATACTTTTCCAAGACAGTAATTGCTGCATAATTCATATTCTTGTTTTCACATGTTTGCCATGTGTACCAACAGTCCTATTGCATTCACTGTACATTTTTCCTTCAAGTCCTCTCCACGTCACAGTTTTTTCCAAACAGCAGAAACACAAACAAGCAGAAGCCCAGTGCTAAGCAGCAACCTGGGTTTAGCAAATTCCTGTAATCCCAAATTCTTGCACATTAGGAGGGGAAAGTGGCATCCTAGCTAAGTCTTTAGAATTGCCACTCCACATCAGCACAGCAGGCAACCCCTTTCACTCATTACATCTGTATTTCCCTACAAGCAGTTCTCTGTGAAGTCAGAATTGAGCCTTCGTATCTACCCAAAGCCACCTGCTCCCCATCAAATCCAGATCACACAGGCTGGAGGAATGCTGCCCTCTACATGAGGCAAGGCTCCTAAGTAGAATCATAGAATCATTTGTGCTGGAAAAGACCTTTTAGATTGAGTCCAACCATTAACCCAGTACTCCAAGTCCATCACCAAACCATGTCCTTAAGTGCCACGTCTACATGCCTCTTAAATGGTAAGTATTTGTGACAGGAAATCTTGGCACAGTTAGAAGCAATTCATAGCTTCTGAACCAGAGAGACTCATAAAGAAGCGGTAGTGATGATGCAGGTCCTCAACTCAGCCTTTCAGCAATGGTTTGAGGCAGCTTTGCTCATATTAAACAGACTGGAGATTACATACTAGGTCCTTGCAGAGAGGGGATTCCTTCTTTTAAGAAATGTATTTGTCCTAAAGGACCCCAAATGGTTAATCAATCCAAGGATTACAAATTACATGCCTCATCTCTCAGCGGGCAGAATCCAAGTTCTGGTGCAACTGGTTTTGAGGACACAATATGGTTTTGGTTTTGAGGACAACACTCCAAACTGCCAGCGGCTAGTTTCAGGGAACCACCTCCTCCCACATTAACGTATTAATTTGCAAAATCTATCACATATGTTGCGTACAAACTGGCTGAGAGTTTGATTCAGCTTTGACAGCTGAAGAGCCTCTAGCCCAAATATCTGAAAGTAATAAAATCCACACCATCCTCCCAATTCCTCACCCTAACCGTGAATTGACTTATATTTACTTTGTGCTATCAGTAGTGGGGAATCTACACAGATATGTACCCACGATTACAGACAAAACAGAAGGGGTATCAGTTTCTAGCATGTCTTCATTTTAGCTTCCTTCTCCCTTGGCTTGAAGTAGGGTTAACTAATCCTACATCTAGTGTTTTGCCTTTCCACTGATTTTCTGCTCTAAACAAGGGAAATGGGAAGCCCTGTTCAGCTCTCAGATGCAACTGTAATAAGGAGGACAGACGAAGCTGGAGGACCAAGGGCCCTTAGGACTGAGGCAGTGCACTGCAGAGCAGAGCAAACCTGTCTGGCTGGGCTGCAGTGCACAGAACACCGCAGAGCATCTGCATCCCTCTGCCCTGCCTTCCTGCTTTCCCAGCCACATCCACTGCAGTTTTCTTGGGTGTCTAACCAGACTGCACCCGTGTCTCTTCAGCTTATGCAGAGGCATGTGCTTGTTCCCAGGAAATGGCGAGCTGTACCAGTGGTCCATAGTTGTGGACCTCACTGTGGGATAATTGTCACATGAAATCCACAAGCAATAGTGGTTTTGTTACAGGATATGCCCATGGCTAATGGAAATGACAAGACTATCACACCCTACCTTATGATCACTCCACAAACAGAAATTAGGTCAGAATGGACAGAGCACGCATTATTTCATATTTAGACATGTGAAGCAAAGACAGTAGGTGTTCCTGTGATTTTTAAAACCTTCTCCCCAGTCCTTTGACAGGCTCAGAGCTGGGCTGTTCCCACAGGCCCTGAGCTCCCCAGAGCTGTCAGGCTGCCGGAGGCTTGGGGTGGCTGCTCTGAATGAATAGTTTCTTCCCATTAATTCAATAAAATCAAAGGCACATTTTCCTTATGCAAGGTGCTGCATGTTTCTGAAAAATCCCATCCTCTTCCAAGACCAAACACAACCAAGAGTGGCAGGAAGGAAGCAGGATATTTCCCGTCATGAAAGGAGGAAAAATGCACAGAGGGAGCAGTCAGCCTCTCTGATGCCACACCACATCTCCAGGGACTGAAGCTTTGCTGCATCCACAAGATAAATCCACCTTCTGCTCCTTTTCCCACAGCAGCAGAGAACAACTCCCCTGTTACCAGTGCTGCATGCCAGTAAAGGTCTCCCTTTTTCTTCCTTGTGTAAGGCATTTCCCACCCCTTTATTTTATAAATTACCAGAACAGACATTTAAATGTTCAAGAGTAATCTGAACGGAGTATTCATGCCTTGGGCATTTTTATGCTCTACAAGGAGAGAAACAAAAAGGCCTCATTTAATACCTCCCTACAGCATTGCCTGTTCCTGCTCTTCCCTTGTGAATCTCCACAGGCAAACTCTCAGCAGTTCAAGGCTCCTGCAATACCCCAGCCCTCCTCTCCTTTTAAGAGCAAGATGGGCTTTTAACACAGACATCGCTGGCTGACTGAACAGGTGGTGGGAATCTTTTAGAAGAGAGAAAAATCATTTGTAACTAATAGAAAGAGAAGAAAATTCATATTCCCACTGTTCTATAAAGCACCCGCGGGAGTCATTCGGACCATGGCACATCTGCCACTTCCATGTGTTTCTGTGACTCCCCTGGCACCCCAGCACTGGAGCTGTGGGCCAGGCAGGATGCCTGCCCCCTCTCCTCCTGGAATGCTGAGGAGCAGGGTGGCCCTGCCTGCTTTATGGGGGATTTTCCAAATGCTGTATCAGTCCCAGAGCCTGATGGCCAGGGGCTGAGCCTGTCTTCTGCCCAGGATTTTGAGATCTAACTTTACAAAACCAGAGAAGCGTCTATATTCTTCAACAGACAGAAACCATCCAATGTCTGAACAAAGTTTTGTACTAGATCAAAAAGCTAGACCTGCAAAACCATCCTTGGGGCTTTGCTTTTGTTCTTTAACAAAACCCTCCCCTACAATAACTTTCAGATTCTCAGCCTCAGAGAGAAACATCACAATATGCCCAGGCTAACAATATACCTTAGTCTCTTGCCTTATAATTGTCATGTAAAGAAGTGTAACTAGGAAAGGAACCCTAGGGCACAGCTGCCAGAAGCTGGGTTTACTGTGTGGCACTTGGAGATAGCAG
>NW_009913022.1:33183-62411 GCF_000696875.1 Nestor notabilis | reverse complement strand
CAACTGCAGCCCTGGGACTGCAGCTCACTCCCACCTCCCCTTTCCAGCTGCGTCGTCCACCTTTCTTCTTCCCTTATTGTCAAAACTGAAGAAGGGAGAGGTGACAAGCGGGAAAGGCATAGCCAAGACTTGAGAATGAGAATTCAAAGCACTCCTGCTGTGCTCCAAAGTGCTGTTACAGCTGCTCCCAGGACGCAGGGAATTAGAACATGGTCCCAATCCAGCTAAGAGTAAAGGAGGCAGAGAAATAGATGTGCTTTCTGCAGAGACCTCAGGTACTGCTCCTCTTCTGTATTAGTTGGCAAGCACAAGGTACAGAAAGATCCATAGCTAAGAGCAAATGCTGGAATCCAGGTTTATCTGGATGTGATCTAGGGGACGCTTTGCTATGATGTAGTCAATGCAGTTGTTAGTTCAAGAGTTAAAAGAAAAGGATATTTCTTCCTATGGAGGAGGACCAGGAAATTAAACCTGGACTTCTCTCAGACCTCTTTCCTTTCTCATATGGGCTTCTCTCCACGAAGAGGGGGTGGTGCTGGGCTGGAATAATCTCCAAACGTGACTTCCCTTTCCTCCACAAGTAATTTAGAGAAAAAAAGGTCTGAAGACAGTCTTCAGATAGGCCACATTCTGGAGCTCTGGGCTTCTCCCATATTCTTTGTTTCTCCATATCAATTTCACCAGTTCACAACCTGCACTGAAGTCATTTCAAGATGCAAATGCCCACTGGTCCCCATGCACAGCAACTGGTGATGTCTCCATCTACGTCTGGAGACACATTATCACTGAACAGTTTTCAGTAGCCATTCCCACAACAGTACCAGAAAGTCTATTTAGTTTGTAAGTCTACATAACCTGGCATACGCCTTTACCAGTCTGAAACACCACTGCAGTATCTACATCCCTTCCAAAGAACCACAGAAACATTTATCACTGTATGATCCAGCTCGAGTCACATACCAGCACTGGCATCCTGGAGAGGGACTGTATCGCAAACAAGCACCGGTCTCAAGCACTTCTGGAGTAGTCAGCATGTTGTGGCTGCACTGAATTAGTTTCTGACCAGAAAAGGGAACACTTTCTTCAATCACACCGTAGAAATGTTTTCTTACAGCCAAACTTTAGAAATATTCTCCACCCGATACTGAGGTTAGTTTCTCTAAAAGCTGAAGATCATAAAGTAGCCACGTGTCTAAACAAGAGGTCATTATCCACCAGCTCCAGGGTTCAGTGCAAGCTTCTCAGCAAAGAGCAATTTGAAAATAGAGCTGCTAAAGCACTAACGGTAATTTAGAATAGTTGAAGTTTCTGTTCTACTGATTTTTCTGGCTAAGATTCACAGGGCTATCAAATTAGCATCTGGGTATCTTGTTGAGGGGAGTCAAGTCAATAATCTGACAGGCCCATTTTGTTTCTATTTATTGCTGCAATCGTGTGACTTCACTGATACTCAGACCCAAAGGCAAAGGACACAAGGACAATGCCCTATGACAGGTGCCAAGCCCCTGTTCCGTGTGTCATACAGCACAGCCCAACAGACGCGATCTGTGAAACAGCAGCCAGAAGGAACTGGTCCTACTCAAAATTCCGTAACACCAAAGGTTTAATATTAACTTACTGGTTCCCACCACAATTACACGATGGGAGATTTTTCAAAGTGTAAAAGTCAGCAAGAGATTGAGGGTTGGACCCAAACCTTTAAAAGCCTTGTAACCACACAGTCTATGGGCATCATAACCTGGAAACTTTTCAGGACCAACAACAGTTGCAAATAACACTTGTTATTTAAATAAATGCACCCTATTAACTCTGCAGAGAAATCTGCTTTACCCAATACCAACCTCTCAGTCTCTCTAGCTTCATCTACCCAACGTGATGAGAAGCTCCTCCTCGCCCTTCCCTCCTCTCCCTCCGGACAGTACATCATTTCCAGCATGGGTTTGTGCTACACTAAGGCTCCACGTCGACAGACTGGTCAAACCCGCAGATGGAAGGAAAGATGCCTTTCCATCCCCACCTCTGGAAAGACGCAGATGTGGTAGGAAAAGCCTTCGTTCCCTTTGAAACCCGAGGAGAACAGATGAGCAGCACATTTGAAATTAATTATAGCAAAACCTACTGCATTGTTCTCTCCTCCCCTTCCCTTTTCCCCTGACCCCCTCACTGCAGAGCTTTCACTGAAACCTCTGTGGTGTGTGTATTTTCCTATAGTTGCCAGGGCCAGAACGGTACAGCTGAGACATTCACAGAAGTCAAAGAAAGTGCAGACCCAGGTTAGTGCACAGGGGTACAATAGTTCCTTAAGAGCAAGCGTCAACCCCGACACTGCCCCCCTCCTCCCAAACCTTCCGTCTCTAATGAACCTTTGGTGTCTGTCCACAAAAAACAAACATCAATCAGGCAACAGGCTGTTCCTTTTCCCCTGTTGCTAGTCTGAAATAACAGTCATCCCCCGCTGGGCTGGGAACGCCACTTCCCTCTCCAGCACACATACGGGATAATAAGGGGGAGGCAAAGGAGGGAGGAAAACCCGCTCCAAGGTGCCAGAATACACAGTGAGCCGTGCCTTTCCGAGCCAGAGAAAACTTGGGAACACAACAGCTTTTGATTCCTCCTGCCCCACTGGGTACGTTAATTATTTAATAGTTGGCCTGTGAATTGGTGGTGGTGGTAGGAACAGGGTGGAAGGGAAATCAGGCTTTTCTCCCTCCTTGTTCTGGCAGTGTGTGTGTGCACACACGCACGTGTGTGTGCGAGGCTTCGGGCATGCCTGGGAGCCTGCTCGGAGCTGCATCCTCCCTCCACTGCTCTCACAAGACCCTCCTTGTTGGCTTGTGACCACAGTGGCTATAGACAGCATGGGACAGCATCTGGATCAAATGAGTTATGGGGCAAAGAAACGCACCCTGTCTGCTCTCCGTTGGGAGGCCAATACTTTTCACATATCAGGGGAAGGGCACTTCAGAGTTTATATTGGATTTCGACAGAGTTGGAAATGGAGCTGCAAATCAGAGATCGGCTTATGATTTGCAACCAGGGCTTTCTAGGTGTCTGAAGCAACACTTTGGAAGGAGCACGGGGAAAAAGAGAATGTAACTACATCTCATTTGGATGGAGAGGACTCACAGATGTTAGGAGTATTTTTGATCAACAGCTTTCCTGGCACTGCTCGTGGTGGAATCCACAACCTTGACGGCTAGCTGAGTAAGAAAGTGCTGGCAAGCTCTTGTCTGCATGCAGGCAATTTGCAATGCTGCCAGTCAATATTTCAGTGAAAACAAAATTGCAGGGATCATATTAAAAGAGGGGAAAAGGGAAAATAAAATAAAACAAAACAAAAACCAGTCTTGCCTTTTAAGAGGAACTCTGATATGACCTGATGGGAAAGACCTTCCCAAATCAGAACGCACTCTTTGTTTGTTTAAAATTAACACACTGTGATGGGAGTCCTGCCGTGAGCATGCAAAGGCAAGCCCGCCAGCAGCAACAGAAGTAGACTCAGCAAGAAGTGGCTTTACACAGGGACACCTGGGTGGCATGTTTAGTACAGGCCTGCAGGAAATGATGCAGAAAGAGGTTTATAGTTGTGTCCATTTGGTGGAGGAAATGTATGCAGCAGGCACAGGTCTGAGCCAAAAACCTGGAGCTAGTCCTCTTCAACTGTTGGGAGGGGAAGGAAAGGGATGGGAGGAAAAGCGAGGGGCAGTACTTTCAGGATCCGGGACTCGATGCAGCCATGCTGGCCTATTCTTAGTTTAAAACAACAGTTTTTTGGGGAGAGACTGCAAGCGGAGTAGCCCAGGCAGTATTTCTCACTGGACCAGTCTTGCCATGGCTGACACATGCTCTCCTCAGGGGCATTGAAGCTTCTGGCACAGCTCACACCACCATTAGAAGTATCTTTAGGGTGTCCCTGAATTACTACATGGCTTGTAGAAAGGGTGCTCTGCTGCTCACCACCACTGGAGTGAGGCCCTTTCCTGCCCTGGCCTCAGGACATAGCTTGGCTGACTACGCTGCCACTGCCAGTGGGGAGTCCTCAGACATCTGCTTATATTGTACTGCTGGAATGACACAAAGGGTCCAGAGACTGGCCTGTAATGCAAAAATATTCCAGGCCAAAAGGTACATTTTGCTCAGAGAATTTTTTCATTGATCCAATGAAAGGTATAAAATAATCTGCTCTACTTCGCTTATTAAACTGGTGAGTACAGAACGTGACGGACATATTCTAGTTGTTGGTTCCAGGTTTCTAGCTCGGTTTTGAAGAACGGTTCACTAATAAAAATAATGACAACGTTCATTATTGTATAAAAACATTCAGTGCTCACACCATAAATTTCTTCCTCCAGCTATTAAGCCTGCATTAAATCAGGTTGTCTCTGCAGAGCTTGCACTGTGAGCACCTCTCGCCGTGCCCAGAGAAGGCCAGCCACGTAGGAAAGCAACTGGCTGGGGACAGCTTAGCTGTTTGGAAGCCAAATCACATAGTACTGAGAAAATTAAAATGTTAGCTGCTTCATCCAACAAGGCTGGCCCTTTCCTGCCACCCAGCTTTGTGGATAGCTGCCCAGGGAGCAGGCTCTGGCTGCGCTTTCGCAGTTTAACATTCACAAGTCAATGCGGTTTGAGGTGGGTTTGCAAACTCTGGTGTGATCTTTGGCGATGCTGCCCGGCCCCACACTTCCCAAGATGTCACAGGGACTCATGGGCCTGCAGGGGCCAACTCTTCTTTCATGACTTTCACACTGCGAGACAGGGAGCGCTCAGGAGACAGCTCTGTCTCAAAACAGGATCATCAATAAGTACGGAAACACAGACCTAACTGAGCAGGCACCAGCAGCAGATACAGGTTCATAGACATCTGCTTATTACCAAACCTCACTCCAGCTGAGACTTAAATAGCCTCCTTTATGCAAAACGGGAGGGGGAGCGGAATTGAAGGAAACTGGTAATTACACAATTTTATTTCCCTCCTAGCCCATTCGCTTTTCATCAGGTGGCTCTGTGCTCACATACGAAAGGCGCTTGTGAGCACTAAGTTAAGCACAAAGCCAGCTTGATACTTTCCTTTCACTGGGAGGAAGTCTCCGTGGGCTGTTCTGGATGCAGTGGAAAAGCACAGAGCACACATTATTTTATATGACTTCAAAAGCACCAGGAGCGACTGAGAACTGGGGACTTCCAGGCTGCAGCGTCCCTCTTTTCCACCTCTCCCAAACTCCATGGTGCTCAGAAACACACGCCAGGCTCTAAGTCTAAAACCTCCACCCAAACTCTAGTGGGTTGACTGGTGAAGAACCCACCATCTCACAATGCTGGATGATGTATTTGGGTGCAATCAGGCTTTCCCAGCTTGGCTGCTCACCTTGCTGGTATCTTTGAAGAATATTATCTCCAACAGGGAAAAAAGCTAACATCCATTTCATTGGAGAGAGACCTGGAAGTCTGACTATTCCCTTACGGATAAGCCTTAAAGAATTTATTAGTGATGAAACCAATATGTTTCTTCAGAAACTTAATAGGGTTCCATAAAAATTACTTCAATAACTTTTAAAATTTAATGGCAAACGAGAACCTTTCCACAGGCTTTTTGAACTGTCCGACAGAATCCCAGAGCAGGGATATAGCTCTGCAATAAATTTTGCAGGATGGTGAAAAAAAAACTTGAGAGATTTTAATTTCCTATTGCCTCCTGTAAGACTTTGCCATCAATTTAAAGCAAATAAATGAACTAAAAGCACTGCAGTCACTTTTCTGTCCCAGCGATTTACAAGAAAATATTTACTGTTTGGGAAAAAACCCAACAAACTAGAACAAGTATCCTTTTCAGAAACACAGACACGCAAACACAAACACTGTGCCAAATCCTGCTCTCTTATACATAAATCCAGTGAAGTCAATGGAGTCAGTATGGCTTTACCTGGCTGAACTGAGCCTGGGAGCCGGGGCCGAGCACAGAGCAGCAGAGATGGAAGGAAAGCCTCACGCTGCGAGTCCCCAGGCAGCTCGGCAGCAACATTAACAGGCTCCATGGGGAACTGTGTTCAGCCCTTGTTAGCAGGAAGGATGGTCAGTGAAGCACAGAGGTGAGAGCAGTGGCGAGCACATGCGTGCTAGGCTTGAGCAGTTATTAAAGGAGAAAACGGCAGGAACCCTGTGGGCTGAAAGCAAGCCCCAGCCCTGGCCTCCCTCCTCCCCTCCCACGGGACAAGGCCAGACAGCTACATCACTTACAGCAGTGATTTCAAACAGAGCTAATATATTAAAACAAAAAAACCCACAACCATAGCATGAACTATTACTGCCTGCCATGCAGGCTGATTGGGACAGCAGGGTCCTGCTCATCAGCCATGTCCCTGTCCCAGGAGGAAGGCCTTGGTCTATGTGGGGACAGCGAGAGGGAAGGGAGAAGCAGCGAGATGCTGACAGCATCCTCTTTTCCTCAAGTCTCCGCTGCTGGATGCTGGGGCCTCGCTGGGACTTACAGACCCTGCCAGCACTGCACACAAAAGAGTAACCAGATCCATTTGCAATTAAACAGCACACCCTGGTCCCATTGATCACTCCCATTGATTGCCCAGAAGGAAACACAAACCAACCTGGGGTCAGATCCAGCTTTCCGGGGCACCAGCCTCCTTACCCCCCACCGCCTTGTCAAATTACTTGTCGATTGTCAGGCTGCCCTGTTTTATGCTGGTGACCTGCACCAAGCGTGGGGTTACCATGTCCCCAGGAGTCCCTAATGGGCTATTACACAGCAGAGGATAGCTGCCCATTGGTAACCTGTCAGCAGCTTCACCGAGACACAAACACAGAGCACGGGGTGGACAGTGGCATGGAAAGGAGCATCAGAGAGCTTAAAAACCCAGCAGTGCACACATGGTGCACACCTCCAGCATAGGTCAAGGGGGGCTGCAAAGGAGGAGGATTCTATGCTGTGAGCAGCAAGCCTTATTTAAATGGGGATGTGGTGGCCACAGCGTGCTCAGACCTGTAGCAGCGGTCCAGACACCTCCCCTCACTCCACAGCACCATTCCATATAAAGAGGAAATCAGGTTTATACCCAGCATTTAATTTTCTAAGAAACTGAAGATTACAAAATCTTACATGAATAAAACATGTCTCTGAGGGATTTTAAAAGCAGAATCGAGAAGACCCGATAGCTTTGTGGGGGTTGTAACTGCTGCTGTTAACATCAGCACCCGACAGCATCCCTCTGGTGCTGAGATACAACCTGTACCAGCATCCTGCAATCAGGGATAGCAGCTGGAAATAGCACTAAGGCTTAGCTTTTGCTACTCAGGAAGACAGATAAGCGAACTATAAACAAGGACTAAAAACATGGTGTCTTTCAAATATCCTTTAAAAGTCCAGGCAATACAAACTACTACATGCATTTGGAAGGAATTTCCTTTTTCTTCCTGATTTACCATTTGACGATCCTTTTATCTACTTCCACATGAACCAAGAAAAGCTAGAATGTGCCTCCTCCATCAATATGAGTTTATGCTGGCCCATTCGGGATATATATGATTTGGCTTTTAGAGTTTATTTTAAATAAAAAGTATAATTAAAGAAAATAAACCACCTACTTCATAACATTTATACAACGAAGACTTTATTTATTTTATTTACGTTTTGGTGGGCAAGGCACAGCGTGCAGTTAGCTTGCCGTGACACTTAACAAAGCCACATTTGAAATTGAAAATCGTGAAGGAAATGAACAAATTCTGTGGAGGAAGGGCAGCTGAGCAAAGAGACTTCTTACGTTACCCTAGGTAATTGTGCATATATATGTTTCTGCGCGCCTCTCTCTACTCCAAAAGCATAGCCAGGACTTGGATGATTTAAATCAAAAAAGCAATCTCATTCTGTAATTCTCAACTAAATAATTAAACACATTTTATCTCCTACAGTATTGCGTCTATTCACTCTAATCCCACTGACAGGAATGCAGCAACATACCTCACATCCTTAAAATAACAAAACAAACACAAGATACCAACCAGAAGGCCTGGAAATGTTTATAATTCAACTTTTCAACTCTCTTGGCTGCAGCCTGAAGCTACAAAGAAAGCTCTATGCTGGCTCATTTGGAGGAGACAGACCCGGAGATAGCTGAGCAAAGCGCTCAGCAAATGGTGCAAGAAATCCTGCCCACTTGCAGGAGGCAGCTCTCACTCTGGGAGTCACACAACTCTGTGCTGCAATTAATGAGTTATCCACTTCTGCAGCCTGAGTTTTACGAAGTTAACCGGACAGTGTGGTTAAGGTGAACGGTCTCTCCTGCTTGTCCCTCGTATTTTCACAGACAGCTGCTATGGATAGGGAACTACTAATAAACACATGGAACACAGCTAACAGTGGAGACAAAGAGTACACTGACATTCCCAAAGGAAATGCTGAGAGCTTTCCAGAGCCTGCAAAATCAGGAACTGCAAGAAGACTGAGAGACTGCACTGAGAGCACTATTTTCTGTGCTTGGTTTTGTTTTGAAACGTGGCTAACTGGCTGTGACTTGGGTGATTATCTCGGTTACTCACACTGTTTGAAAATCAAAGTCCTCCTCCTTCCCAGGCCGCTGTATAATTACATATCTGCATATTCAAGAAAGCTAATGTTCTCATCCAGGCAGTGACAAAATTAAACAGAACTTTTCAAAAAGAGGATGCCAGGATGGGTGCACACGCTGGATTTAGCAGTAGTTCAGGGTATCAAGTATTGCCAATCCCCCAAGCCCTTACCATCTATAAAAGGAGGTTAAAACCAAAGTATTTGGGCTTATTTTTGACTGCCTCTGGCTTTGAAGCACAGAAGAATCAGAGTTCCAGGCTCTTTTCTGTAGCCAGGAAGACTGAAGTCTTGCGTAAAGAATGAAACTAAAGCACAGATTTTTGTACAATCCTCCAAGGGCCTGGGTTTCATGAAAACACAGAACATTGCAAGGTTGTGGTAAAATCACAAGAGATGCAACACGGGGAGTAGAGCAGCTGCAGAGCATCCTCAGCACCGTGTAAATCATAGGAAAGTGGTTCCTATCTAAATAAATGCATTACTTATTTATTATTACAGATGCTGCTGTGGAAGGTTTTGCACACCTGTAATTATGGTGGACTCTTGTCCAAAGATTCAGCTGTAAATTATCATCCCCTCAAGGTCACTGACTGTGCAGGTACTCACACAAAAGATGGTGACCTCACTGAAATGTAACCAGAACCTGGGGATAAAACATCAAGAGACAGGATGCACCTCCGCTTTTCCTGCATCTCAGACCCCACTGTGGACCCCACACAAGAAAACTGGGCAAATTTATGGTATCTCTGCTGACCTCCGCTCATGTAAAACACAGCTAATTGCCTGACTGGGTGCTGTGAGACTTGTTTGCTCTGTGTCTAAGCAGACCTTCTTGTGATGGAAAGCCCTACATCCTGCATGCTAAGAGAGAGGCCCTGAAGGAGAGGTGGACTTGATTACAGGAGATGCTGTCTCAGCCCAGACAGGGAGTCTCTGACCCTGACAACTGCAGAGAGGGCCAGGGGAACAGACCAAAGCACGAGAGCAGCACAGCGAGCACAGGAGACACTGAGCTCTTGATTCTCCTGTCAGTGCTGAGCAACCATTAAGCTGTGCTGCTGCAAACCTGTGCCAAGCACATTACTTGGCACTCAGCTGCATTCAGGTTGTTTTCTGCTTCACCAGGCACTCAGAGGTTCCTCCTGGAGAGCTGACTTGCTGCCCTCCCATCCTGCTCCTGCCCTGCTGCCCCTCTTTTCCCCTCTCACCCCATCTCCCAGTAATAACCATCAGTTTTTAACAGCATGTCCTACGCTGGAGGTTTTGTAGTTCTAGCTTTTAAAATGATTTAGTGTGACAGTTTAGTGCTGAATTAAAAAAAAAAAAAAAGAAGAAAAAATGAAAAAGGAAGAGAAGAAGCAGAGAGAAAAAGGAGAGACAGTCCCCTTAAGGCAACAACGTTATGGAGCAGTGATCTCAGAGGAACAAGGGTTCTTCTCTGGTTCAGATGTGCTTGTCAGGGCTCAGTGTCGTCTCTGAACAAGAAATCTCCCTTGCTGGCCCAAGGCACAGTTTTGTGGTCAAGAGGACAGAAAATAAAGGGAGGGAACTTCAAAGAACCATAAGCTGCATTAGCCCGCTGGGGCGGGTGGCTGCGGCGCATCCCATGGCTGACAATTACGACCTGCACGCTGAGAAAGCTTGCCTCCCTCTTGTCAGAGGGATAAGACACAGGCTGTGAGCTGCAGAGCTTTGAGGATGTGTACAGTTCATGATGAAAGATAGCACTTCAAAGCCCTCTGCCTAGAAACCCAGGGAGAAGTGAGAGCAGAGGGTAAGCAATCTTTTTTTCCTGGGGGGTGCGTATGTGGGGGAAGGATAAGACTTATTTTCACTGTCATTTATTATTGCCATGAAAATGAAGCCTTGCACTGTTTATGGAATCTCTCATTAAAAGGATCTCTTGATAAATCGCTTGATAAACATTCATTAATTAAGTCTCTCAGCGCACTTGGCTGACAAGCATTAGCCTTCATTTTGCAGGAGGGGGAAATCGAGGCATGGAGCTCAGTGAGCCCCCATCCAGCCTGGGGCAGAGCTGGGTCCCAGCCAGTCGCTCCGTGCCACCAGACAGATGGATTACGCTGCTCCCTCCATGTCCAGCTTGATTTTAATCCAAAGATGGGAGCAATGTACTTGGCTTCAACAAACTCCAAAGCCCCTGTCCCCCTGCTGCCACCCAGTGTCCCCCACGGCCGCAGGGCAGGCTGTGTAAGCCTCGCTCCTCCACGGGCATCTTGGCTGATGCCACAGGGGGCTCCTGGACACCCTCTTGCCCATGGCCTGCCTGGGGTTACGAATGGAGGAGACACCTTAGTAGCTGCCCATCCTCCACTTACTCCTTGTCAGGGCCCTTGACCAACATTAAAGCCATTTGTGAGACATATACTTTAAGATGCTCATTTCACCCCAACCTCACCAGTGGCCGTGGGTTCAAATGCTGGCAACGCAGTAGGTCTCCTGGGTTACAACTGCAAAGTTATTGTGGTAGAACAGGCACCCCCCCTCCCACTTTCCCCTGGCACACAGCAGATCTGGAACAACGAGAGGTGGGAGAAAACTCACCAGCCTCCAGCCAGACCCATCAGGGAAGCCCACTGCAGGAGGGAGCCAGCAGCAAGAACTCAACACTCAAGTCCTTAAAACACAACCCATCCTGCCCCGCACACACTTGAACATCTCATCACAGCGGGCGGGCGGAGGTCCTCCCAGTGACACGGGGGTGAACGTCCCTCTCACCTCCTCAGACCCACAACACATCTGCCCTCCTATCAATCACCGTCACTCCTCCTGCCTCATCCACCCACTGGGAGACAGAGGCACGGATTCGGCTTTTCCCTATACCTCCCCTGCATGGCACTTGGCCTTCAGAAAAAGCAAAGGACTGACTGGGAGATCCCTGTGAGAAAGGAGCTGCATGAGAGAGCAAACAGACCTTTATTATTTGTTTATTGATTTATTCTCCAGGAGGATGTAACACCCGGCCCTCGGCAGCAAATGCCCTTGTAACTCTGTGCTGCAGCGAAAAGTTGGCTCAACAAACGCTTTTCTGCGCCAGAAAACAAAGACCTGTCAGCAGAGCAGATCAGGGATTCTCTGCTTTTACTTTTAATTATTATTTCCTTACACAGAGGATTTAATCTCCTCTTCTCCTGGAAGCTCAAAGTGCTCCATTCAGCCTGTTTCACAGCTGTGACTACCGAGGTCACCCCGGGTCAGGACACCTCTCTCTCTCACATAATAGCGACTGGTCCCCAAAGTGGACATCTACGCCATGCATCTGTTGTTGCAGATGAACTGGTGTCAAAAGGAGAAGCACCACCACCACCGCGGCCCCGGCAGCAAGGGGGCAAAGACAAACGTTACCCACAGAGCCCCACACAAAGGACACTGCTCCTCAGGCCTTTGTGGAGCTGTGAAATACGGTCAAAGGTTACGTTTTACAGCTGTTCCAGCCTCAAATAAGGGAAACCCGTCTATCTTAATACTTAATTGCATTGCTAAGCTGCTGATAAACCAGGACAGCATAAAACAAATACACGGGGCTAAACGCATCCCCAGGGAAAGTTTGTGGGAACAGGGGGAGTTGCACCAGACAATGAATCCACTTTACTGTGTTTTAAAAGCCTGGTTACCTTCAATAAAAGCTGTAGCACGGATGCTGCAGATTTGCTGGTTAGTATCTCTCCAAAAAGGCCACAAATGTTTACAAAAGAAGGGCACAGCGCAAATGCCCACGGGAAGAGATAAGCACGTGCTGCACCACGCGTGTGCCCATCGGGAAACCATGCTGAGCTAATCCCCTCCCCGTGCAGCCACCACGGCTCCAGCCCTGCAGAACATGGCCTTAAATCAACGCTCTTATCTCACAAAAGGAATTTAAGCACAACGCTTTGAAAGTCACTTTCTCTTGGCCATATGGCATCACCGAGCCTGGTCGTGTCGGAGCAGCGTTCATTTGCATGTGCGAGAGACAAATCTGGCTCTTGCGTTGCGGGAGTGGTAACAGGGCGAGGGGTAGAATTTAGCACTGTTTGGGTTTCTGCACAAAATCTCACCAAAGCAAATTTCTCTCACTTCCCAACACAAGCACCAAATGCTGAGGTAGCCCCAGCAGAGCTTGCCTGCAGCCGGAGCCCATGCTGACCACCAGGGCTCCACCAGTACAGGGCCAGGGCAAAAGAGAAGTCCGAGACAGAAACCATGATCTGAACCCAAAACTGGCAATGTCTGCACCCACAGTACACCAAACAGGAATACGCTTAAGCTACAGGGATATAAACAGCACTGAACACAAACTTCAAGACAGCAAATTCACAGGCATTCACACATTTAACTTCCTGATAGGGAGGTATTTTGAAAACTCATGTTGCTGAGCTGCTCCATGATATGAAGGGGTGGGGGATCTCAGGCTTCAGCACAAGGAGGAGCCAACAAAGCTGCTAACGCTTCAGCATAAGCCTCTCCGGCAGATCTCAGTGCCATGCATTTATGCAGGATGGCATGATTTTTGTTTTGCTGAGGCAGTGCCGTATGGGCAATCTGGTTTGCCTTATCAGCGAGCCAAGGCTGAGGGAAGAGAAATGCTCTTCCCCACCATTTGTTTAAACTTCCCTCCTTCCCCCAGATAAAGCTGCATACTTTCATAAAAATATCTGCAAATGTAATAACATAATGGGCTTGTCATCGGTTTCCACATTTGGCATTGAAAATCTGCAAAGCTTGGAAGGGAAGAGAATTCCTAATACTTACTGCTGCTATAGAGCCCTGCTATAAACTGGGCCTGGGTCCAGGTGATGGAGCACACAACCAGCAAAATGCCTTTCCACCTCCAGCACCTACTCCTACAGAACGACAAACTATTCCTTCCTTGTCTCTCTTGAAACAACACAAGAAAGTTATTTCACCACTTCTTATTAATGGGCCTCGTCTCTCCTTTTTGGGGTATTTGCATGTCCTTAGTATTCGCTATTGCTCTGAACTGATTTGATTCTGCAGTTCAATGCTGGGAACACTGCAGAACAGCCACAGGACCTGGCAATGCATTCAGAGCCACACCACCAACCTCCCCGCATGATAAAGAGGAGCCATTCCCAGTGCAATGCTTTCCATCATGTACCACACTTTGTCCTCTCCAAGGCTGTTTCTTCACTCTTTTTGCCCAGCGAGATTATCCCCGGGAACACATGAAACTGGAGCAGCCCTGTTTTACAGCTGTACCGAGCCCTTAGAGGAGGGCTGGGTGTATTTAGAGATCTGTCACTGCACCTCCCCAGGGAATGTGAAATGGCACAGTCTCTTAGCAACACCCAGCACGTGTCACAGGTAACTCTCAATTAAGAGGAATAGTGGGGGCTGTGAGCCGAGACCCTGCAACGTGCCGAGCACCTTCCACCGCGCTCTGGAGAACTGAGACATAGAGACACACATGCTCCATGTACACTGGCAGCTCTGTGAGGGATGCGCAAGCCCTTGTAAGGATAATACGGACAACACTGAAATATTGATCTGTTTAAAAGAAATGAGGATCTGATTGTATTAGAGGGAAAAGCGTATCCCCTACAGTAAAGGCTGACTTCTCCTTTGTCAGTAATCCCTCTCTTGAAGACATTTGTTACAAATCTCACTGGTAGGGAAGAAGTCCCACCCCACACTGAGACAATGCAGCTCTAAATTTTAACTTAATCATCACAAGGCTGTAAAGCTGGTCTTTATGACAACGTGTGTGGCACAATTAAAGGCGCTGGCAAAACCAATGTCCTGCTATTCGCACGATACGGATTTACAACTCAAATCTCTTGCGCTAAGGAAAGCATTTCTCCAGATCACTTACCTTTATTTGCTGCAGGGGAGAACAGCTTCTCAGAGCCTACAGAAGCCTGAAAAAGAAAGAGAAGAAGAGGGTGAGCAATACTGGAGGAGACTTTAGGAAGGCCTGCTCACAAAAACACAGCTCAAAACAAGTCGGTTATCTGTAGACCTGCAATTACACATTGCACCTGGAGGGTGCAATGTTGTGCCATTAAAGGATAAGCATGCATCCTAAGAAGATGAAAGCAAAGCAGATACAAGTACTGTCCTGATCTCACCCAACTATATCCTCCTGTCTCGTTTATTTAGGCAGCCATGCAGTGCACAGCTATTTTATCCATGATTCCTCATATAAAAATAAAACCAGTGAAACTGCTATCAAGCTGAGGAAAAAAACAAACCAAAAACAACAACAAAAACCATTTCAAAGCCTCTCTCATTGAAAATAAGCTCTTTTCTTGCTGAACATGCAAAATGTAATTTGTGTATTGGGAACACAAGTTGCAACTGAACACATCCGTATGAAAGAGGGTGTTATTTAACATTATGCCAAATGATAGGTACGTGCTGCTATGCACTTAGTGGAGTATGAAATAAAATTACTTCCTCTTGGAAGAAGCCTGTCTCCTTGCAAACTGGGTTGCACCATGCTGTTTGAACTCCACAGCAGTGTATTTGTGCTCCTCACAGCTCTGGGAAATAGTTAAAGAAATCCAATTAACCTGAACCTTGTAAACAGCTTCGTGATAATCAGGGTCACTGGGTTACAGACAAGATGATAACGACAGACAGAGAAAAAAAGTCCATTCATCGTAAATAAAGCTTTTATGAGTTAATTTGATGGCTTCCTCCCTCTCACCCCCCGATATGAAACAGTCAACCTATTTCAGCATAAGCTTTTCCTCCTCACTATCTGATAAAATAGCAAGTAGCCTCTCCGGAATCAAAGCTGGTCTGAGAGCAAAGAGCATGATCAACATTACCACCATCTACGAGACAGCTGTAAATACCATCAATGTTTTGGCACTGCTGCACGAGTAAAATGGGGTGAAGTACAAAGCTGAAGAGCAAAAGATACTGAAAGTGAAAAAAGTCTTTCTCCCCTGGCTCTGCTTTAAAAACAATGAATTAATTCAACACATGGCTGAACTAAGTTGATTTTCTTTTTGATTTTACTGATTTTATTCTAAGGTGCCTTGGGAGATTTGCATGAAAAAGAGCACTATGAATTGCATTACATTGTTAAGTATTTTAAATGACGACTCAGAAGGAAAAAAACCAAACAGTAAAATGCAAGATCTGCATGAGATACAGTAAGGAGCAAAAAAGAGCGATCTATTAATGTTACTTCTAAGGAAAGTGGCACTGCAAGCACTGAATGTCTTACTTAACACAAATGCATAAAAAAGAGGGAAAACAACATGAAAAATAGGTTGAGGTTGAGACACATAAAGAAATTCTGAATCATGTCCACGACAAAGCTGCATGTGTAGCTGTGGCATGTATGATCGTTACACAGCGCAGCAAAAGGATCCTGAAATCTTAGGGAAAATCAGTTACCTGCACGATCCCTTCACTGCATGGATTAAAGAGAGGAAGAACCAGGATTAAACAAGGTTTTGCCTAGGCTGGTTTGCAAAGAAAGTGTAACAGCGTCACACAGCAGCAACAACAGTGGTACATAAAACGTTTGACAGCCAACTCTGAATTTACAACCCATTGTTAAGAGATTTTTCACTTACAATCACCACAAAGTCACCACGGATGCAGAACGCATCTGCAGGTTCCAGGAACTCACCCATATTAAGAGCCCACACAAAGCCAGGACCTAGCCTCAGAGCACTCCATAAGCACTAGGACACGTGGCAGGTGGATAAATAAGATTCCCCCATTTTACAGGCAATGAAACTCTGGTGTGGCTCACACTAAAGCCCAAGCAGTAAATCGGCAGCTGAGGCACAAATCCTAATGCTGCAGCCCACGAGAGGAGCCTGTTCCCTGGCTGCAGAACCTGCTGGGAGAAGCTCCATGTGTGCCTGGTCTGGAAAGTTGGGTCCTGCCCACACGGCTTTATGGCAACCACCACCTTCTGTGTAATTCAGCACCGAGGACCTAATATAGGCTGGCACCGTATAATCATTAAAGGTCTCAGTGCTACAGGTCCAGACTATATAAAAACAATGTTTAAGGAAGTCAAGCAAGAAAATACACTTTTAAGAGAAAGTAAAACACATGGATTATTGCTCAGTCTCCTGACATCACTGCGTGGCACCGCCTTCAACAATCAGTCAATGTTTGCAGAGCAGCATTTTCAGCAGCACAGCCACAGTTTACAGACACAAACCTTCACACCTAGAGTTTACAGCAACTTTTGCTCTCACTTCTGGTGATACCCAGCTCCAGATCTGAGCAGTTTTCTGGCATGAGCACCATTCTGAAACAGTGAATGCCTGTTATTAGGATATTCTGCGAGCTGCTGTAAAGGCAGGAGGGAAGCTGGGGGAGGAAGAGCCTGAATACATCATTCAATTCCATCAGCCACCCTTTAAAGGAAGCATACAATAAAACCTATGTGTCTGAGGGAGCCCACTAATGAGTGAAAAAATCCAGCAAACCAACGCATCTGCTAAAACAAGTCCCCTCCCAATTTTTCTGCTGTTTCAAGCAAATCATTTGCATATGTTTAAGAAGGGATTAAAAAAAAAGGGAATTTTCCCTTGTGAGCAAACCCAGGCGTTTGGAATCCTTTATGTGAAGGGTTCAAGTCATCCCAGGAAATCACACTTTTGATTACAAAATGAAACGAGGAATTTCCCTTTCCCCCTCTCCCATTGCCTCCTGCCTGCTTCCATCTGAAGGACCACCTCAGGGACAATGGCAGCTGGAGCAGCTCTGTGCACCCCTCAAGTCTTTCACTGCCCCCCCAGATTCCTTTTTGTTGCTGTATAAGGCAGAGAGACATCCCCAGCATGAAGCTCAGACAAAAGCCACCTCCAGCCTTCCTTGTGCTCTGGCTGCTCATCTCGCTCCCCATGGCGCACCACCGCAGAGCCCAAGGCAGGCCTGTGTTCATAAAGCTGCCGCTTGCAAAGTACCACCCTCAGTAATGCCCTTTGCATTTTAAACATATCTAACATCTGTCCCCACAGCGAAACACACACCAATGATTTCGGAGAGCAGCAGTTTCTTGAGGTAGACTCATGTTGCTGAAACTTTTAAGACCCAGCACTCTGTTGACACATTAAGATCTGCACCAAGCCTTGCAGGTCCCCATTTGTGGTTTATTGAACAAACTGAGCAATTCTCCGTCCCAGATTGATTTTCTTTCTTTTCTACACCAGATCTAAAAGGGAACATGTCTCCACCCAGTTCTGTGACGGTTTGAAACCAGGCTGAATACACTGCAGTGAGAACACATTTCTACTCTTTTCTGCCTTATGAAGAGGAGAGGAGTGGTAAGTGCTCCAGCCCCTCATCGTTTCTGCTCTTACATATACAAACACTGACTCGATTTTCATCACTAAAAGCTTAGCAAAGGCAGCTTTTTCCTCAAAATACCAGGTGGTAACCACAAAGGATGTAGCACACCCTCTCCTCTGAAGGTGAACGCTGAGGTATAATGAAGTCCATGCCTCATTCATCCCGGTTCCCACTCACCAAGGCAGCTGAAAGGTGTAAGAGCTCTTGCAGATTAATAATTTAATGATTATATGTTACAGAACAACATCATCTGACAGAGGCAGCATTATAAACTATGTCAGGCCTCTCAGTAATTACTTTTGTTTCTTTCTTTCCTGTATCCTACAGAATGGCTAACAAGGAATAAAACTGTTCCTTATCACCAACAACAGAGGCTCTGCAGATCTCCATGCACTCTCCTGGAGCACCAAACGCCAGATCCAAGCCTGATACTTCAAGACATTGAGAAATTGCTAATAAGGCTGCAGTTCTGGTTCACAAGGAGCAAGGGCACATGATATTAGGGACCAGTACATATGTTCTGTACAGGGCAAAAGCTGAGCATTTCCTCCAAATCTGAGTCCAGTAGAGCAGACAGAATGAAAAGGAGGAGGCAGTAAAATACAGTTTGAATTTTATTGCTGGATAGCTGCCTATCTGCTGGACAGTCAAGAGCCAGTCTCAAGACAGACTGTTTTCACACTGTTTCTGAACTTAGCAAACACTAAAATGCTCACAAGAAAACCCTTCTCCAAGAGATTTTCAAGCTAGAAGTGTCAGATACACTTAGAGAAACTTTCAGCATAAAGCACGGACACTACCTGAAAATTCTGGATGAATTCTCATTCACCCCTTTGTTCCGTTTCCCCTTCTTTCACCTACCACTCTGATGCCACTTGATCCCTTCTCTAGTGAAGAATTTCAGCTCATGTCAGTATTGCTTTACTAGGTTCCAGCTGATTCTGTAAGTCATTCATAACAGACCCCTTCAGTAATATGAGAACAATAACTAAAACAGGAAGGTACTGTTTGGGTTGTGATTCTTCTATAGGAAATGGAAATCAATACGTATGGAATGGTGCAAGAAAAGCCTAGAAATCACACACACGCACACAAAACCAAACTAAAATTCACCCTTAAGACCAAGAAAGTATTCAACCAACACATTCCAGCATACAGAAGCAACCCATGGTAACACTGCCTGCATTGTGAGGGAGTGTTTGAAGAAAGGACCTTAGGTTGGTCCTTTCAAAACCAGGATTATTTTTGGAGGGAAATCACAGCTCAATTAAGAGAACGAAAGAAAAGTTAGATCTGTAAGTCAGTCATTTCATGCACCACCACTGGAAAAACGCTGGAGTAAGAAGTACAGGACTTGGAAAATCCAGCACTGTGGTACACAGCTGGCTGGGAAAGAGCACACCCCAGCTGTGTAAGGGATTAACCAAGAGGGAACAGGATGCGCACTGGTCTTCTACAAATCCACACTGCTTATTGTGATTACCTTCACATAGAATTTATAGACTGGGCTTTCAAGAGGGCTCAGCACTCAGCACCTGCCCTTGGGGCACAAACCTGACCAAGGCTTCTGGGTATGGAACATTTCCAGAAATCCATTTAGACACCTGAATGGTGAGCAGGTTGTTCTGAAAAGTCTGGTGCCAGCTGATGGTCCAGACCACTTATGCAACTCTGGCTGTTGATGTCAAATAAGAACTACTAATAAATAATACTCCCTAAGCAAGAATGAGTGCCAGACAGATGTCCAGCTTTCTAGCAACAATCTAAAACTTCAACTGTGCCTTTAGCTACACCAAAACATGTCACAGTGAAACACTCTGAACAGACAACTGCTTATTGAAATGGCAATACCTTAAATGATCAAGATCCTTCAATTTTGATTTAAGGCCCTCTCTAGGAGGTACTGATGGCTCCTCCTTATCTTGCATGAAAACTCAGTCTACAGAAGGTCCACTAGAAGCAAAAAGCTTTTTGGACTGTACTTTCATGCAGCAACATACTTGTTTGGGTTCCCACCTCGCATTCATTTAGCACATGCATATTCAGTACTGCTGTAGTCCTGGAAAGGGCCTTTCACCATGCACCCCTCTCTGTGTCACTTTTTCTTCCAAGAACACTTCTCTCTCTCAGCAGTTTATATAACCATGACTATTTTTTGCAACAGCCCCTTTGAGAAGCTAGCACAAGTCTGGGAACAGAGAACTAAATTAGGCCATAGAGAGCCTAGAAGCAGAGATCACTGGTCCCAGTTCACCACTGAGTTACACTGACTTTACACGCCAGCAAATGGAAAACAAGGCGAACTGGATGATGACTGGAAGGCACGGAAGGAAATGCTGTGTAGACAGTTTGATTCAGTGCAGGACAATGAGGAACCAAACCCATTGCTTCTCTGCAAGTTTGATGTTACAGTTTTGTTTTGGACCTTCTCTTCTGGCAAGACAGTGATAAGCTTAAAATAACACCATTTTGAATCCAGAGCATGTTCCTCATTGTTTTACAACCATTTTGGGACAGATCAAACTAGTTTAGATTAAGCAGCAATTGTAATTCTTAAACATATGCTGCTGTGGTCTGTTGGCTTATGGCACAGACGTGCTTCTCACCGTGATGAAGGCTGACCCAATGCTCCAAAAGCAGCAGGACGCCTGACCTACAGCATGTCTGCTATCAGAGCCTTGGGGCACAGCCTTGCTAACTCCTCTTCCCTCTCTTCCCAAACCACCCCTTCAACCCCTGGAGAATGGCTATAGCCCAGAGTTCCCCCTTCCTATCCCCTCCATTAGCCATGCTTTATGATTCATCTTCCTCTGAGCAGTTGCTGTCTCCCAAAGGAGAAGATCAAACTCCCTCTCCTTCCCTGCTCAGCTCCAATAAATAAATAAATACATGCACTGAAAAAAACCTCAGAGAAGGAGGAGAAGGGAGGAAGCTAGGGAGTTCCTGGGCCTCACCAAGGCTGGTCATAAAGCTGCAAAAGGTCCCTCAGCTGTTTGCAGAGACACTGAAAAGAAAATTTCCAGCTGTCCCCCATTAAATCCAGCCAAAACACTTGCTTAATGTTATTGTGCCTGTGTGTCCTGATTTACATTAAGGTGCACTGTGTTCTTACCTCAATATCCTCCTCCCTCAAACCTCAGCTCCTAAATTGCTACCAAACCCTGCCTTGATTTTACACTCCTGTCTATTTTCCATGCCAACCAGCACTGATTTCCCCTTTACTACATGTTTGTGAGCTCCGTGTCCTGGCTTATTCCCACCAAGCAAGTGCCAGTTACAGTTAGCAGGAAAAAAAAAAGAAAAGCAGAATGTGAAGTAGAAGTTGCTGTTGTTTTTCTCACACCGGATTGTTTTGATTTCTGCTTACAGGGACACCACCATTAGCACAGCTTCTGGGTCATCTGGTCTGTGAATGGCATCCAGAGGACAGTCCTCTCCCTGTGTCACTGGATCAGGCTGCACCTCTCACCGTAGGTCAGAGGCTGCAGCGTGTCCATGCTAAGGGTAGCTGATAGACGCCCCAGCCAGTGAAAAGCAATTCTCCATGATACACTTACAAAAGGGCTTTGTGCAACCTGCTGTTAAACATCTCAAACATCAGCGATCTCATGCCATTTCCCGAGAGCTGACCCCAATCCTGGACAGACAGGCCTGTCAGCCTGGACTTGCACAGTTAAAATTCTTCCATTACCCAGACATTGACTCGGGCAACCAGACTCAATTACTGATAGAGCTTTTGCTACCAATGTAGGTGAAAACCTGCCTATGAGTAGGTGTCCTGAGTTACCAGCTGGGCTTAAACCACAACAGCAGGAAAGGCTGGGACCACTGTGTTACGTACTACTACAGTAGTTTGTATTACTGTCGTTACTATCTAGCCAGACTATCTATTTGGCTGGGATACGGGTTTTTATTTGCACTAAATCAAACGGAATGGCGAGTGCTCTTTGCAGAACTACCTAAAACTTCTTATAATTCAAAGGCTGCATTGTAGGAAGAGTGATGCAGGAGAGCAGGGACTGTACTGCAAATGACAGGTGGCAGACTGTTGTTTGGTACCTACCAAATTACTCTGCTGCTCCCAGGGCTGCCTTGGCATTTCATTATCCCAACTCTCTCCTGGAAGGATGCAGACATAAATTCACACCTCATGTCCTGGTTTCCGTCAAACTGAGTAAGAGTGCAAATGCTGGCACCAACTGGGAATGCCAAGCAGGGCCTGGCATGCTAGAACAAACTCTCAGCTCTGGTCTTTGCCAGCTACCTGCATTTATCATTGTAATGGCCTGCCAGACAGGACTTGGCAACCGCCGGAGGAGGGCGGGAGGAGGAGGGCCAGGCTCTGCACTGCCAAGCAATTCATTCCTGTAGCTCCTGCCATCACTGTACCAGCAGGGCAACCTTCATTTTATTTTATCCTTTAACCAATTACATGTCACCCAAATCCCACCTGCAGCCTTCTCCAACATAAATGGCTATAAATCACAGTTCAGAGACCAAGAGGGCTTTTGCAAGACATTTGATTTCATAAAAAGGTCACTGCCTGTCTGAGAATTGCTGCAGTTCAAAACCGTACTGAATAACAACCTGCGCTGGCAGACAGGGAAGGAACCGCTTCCATGGTCTGTTGCATGTTGTCAGATAATATTAGAACAATTAGGGAGGCCAACAATGGCAGAATCATTAGGATTCAGCTGAACCAAAGGGCTGATACAAATTTAGTGAAATATCTTTCAATTTTTGAAGAAAACACAACTGATTCAATAAAAGAAGTGAAAATTGCATGAGCACTCCAGAAGCACTGACATAACCACCTTGAGCACGCAAGTGCAATACACGCCTGTCACCACTGCAGCCTGCTCTGATCTGCCTGGGTACTTGAGAGCTTAACACCATGCTTTGCTGTTTCTCAGGACCCTGCAATACTCCGTGGCCTCGGACCACTCAGGTAGGCCTACTGTTCAGGGGAAATGCTACCTTCTCCATATGGGGGAGATGTGAACCACATCACAGAGAAATGGGGATGCTCAAAAATCATTTGACACTGATGGTGTTCTGGACGCTCTTTGTGTCCACCCCTGTTTTGCAGGTGACATGTCCTGCCAGACCGCCCTCTGACAGACCAGTATCCAATTCGCAGGCTAACTGCAATAAACACATGAGATGCAGAGAAGACTGCACTGTCCTCCTAGCACGGACCACGATGTATGATATGCAGACATCCCTCTGACACAAGTTCCAAGTTAGGGATGACAAGCTGGCGTGGCCCTTTCCTGGGCTGGGTGGTCAGGGAGCTTATCAGGAAGGCAGCTCTTGTTCGCCGCTATTGAAACTTGCTGTATTACCCGCAGCAACCTCAAAGGAGTGCCTCTGCAGAAGGCTCTTTTGTTGTTGTTGTTTCTAATTCACTGCTCCAAAATATTTCTTGGCTGCATCCCAGGGCTGAAGCCTTATCTGCCCATCCCCCCGGCAGACACACAGCAGCTGCGGAGGCTTATCACGGCTGCCTGTCCACTGAGTTTACAAATTAACACCCTATCGAGGCTGCACGAGGGCTGATTAATCAGAGAGAGGCAGTCTGAGGGCCTTTATCACCGTGAGCGGCTGCTGGGAGAGAAGTCACAAATCTCTCCGGAGGCCGGAGATGCCTTACAAATGAAAGAGCAGGAGGCCAGAGAGGAGGAGGGCGCAGTGCTACGGGAAGCAGATATTTTAGAGATAGTGGTGGTGGAGGTAATGGAGCGGTGGGAGGGGGTGAGCTGCAGGCAAACGCCAGTACATTATGACAGCTAAAAAAAAAGATAATTAACAGCCTATTCCTCATGATTCTAGCTTTCCCTCCCCGGGCTATAATTTAGCCTATTGCTCCTTTGCTCCAGAGGACAATAAACATTTATTATGTTAAACACATAACTGTGCTGCACAAAAGCACCGTTCTTTCGCAGGTCCACTCCTTTCACAGCTGTGCAATCCAGGAGGAGGATGGGGCTTCTGAAGCGGGTTCCCCTTTCATGCACAAAACAACTCTGTTTGGACACAAAATGCTTCCCTGGCTTTACCCAAAGCTGCAGCATGCTGGGTGAACTTTCATAATGAATATGGAGGCAAATCCTAAGAGACCAAGAGCGCTTAGAGGGGTCTGCTGGTCCACCAGCATCTGATACCCAGAGTAAGGATGCTCCTGGGTGTGAGAGCATCAGCACTCTGGAGCAGCTCCCGCTGCAACTGCAGAGATCGTGTGGTTCAGGCAGGCTTCACCACTGCAGAAGTATCTCCTTTTAATTCACAGCCCTGCTAAGAGGTTTTACGAGAAATTTCCAATCTCACCAGAATTACATGTAGAGGAGATTCTTATTGCAAGATGAGTACTACAGTTGCGTGAATTGTTCTGGAGCAGCGCTGGCCCTGCCCCCTCTGAGCGCTTCATCCACTGCAATAGCACAGAGATTTAGGAGATTTGTCTATTCCAGTGCACTGTGGTTCAGGCACTGCTCTTCCTTTACCTCAAGGCTAGTACCCACTGCAGCCCTCCAGCTTTGAGCTTGTTCCAGGACAATGTGAAGTAGTTATAAAGACCAAGGGTGGAGGAGGATGGGTGGGTCTCACACTAAAGAGATTTAAAAACTAATACATCTTTAAAGAAAACCAGATTGGGCATCTGTCTGCATTTGTCAACATTCACTTGTATCTTTAAGTTCTCAAGTATAATCCTTGCAATAAAACCACAGCTAGATTCATTCTTTGAAGTGTAGTATATATGTCAGCTGAGATTCTCATGCAGCAACATGACTCCAGAAAGTTGCACACTTAGAAAAACATTACCAACATGAAGATACTCATAAGCAAACACTGCAACCACCTCCTGCCCAGTCCTTTCCGTTATCACACCAGTAAACAACCCAGCAAATAACCTCTGGATAAAAACCTCATTCACTGCAGCTTTGCCACCAGCAGCACCGGGCTTGTCCATGATCTTGGGCAATGTCCATTCCCATTTTGCCCACGGAAACTGCAGAAATCCAGAAGAGGACTGCCACAGCCTTACTGAACACCTTCAGGCTAGTTCTTTCAGACAGCACCGGAAAGCAAAATCAAACAAGAATGAATCATCTGCCTTCTCCTCCTTTCTTGATCCAATGAGAAAACTATTTCCTGAATCACCCGGATTATAGGTCTATGAACCCTTGCAGATGCCCAAGTTTTAATAATATCCGTTAGGTTAATTAAGAAATGGGCAAGTAGATTCTGAATATTAGTATAGGAAAGGAATGACAGCTTTTTTATTAGAGAACTCCCTGCCAGGCTCTGTGCAATAGGCAGCTGCAGAAGATCTTCTCATAGCTCTCCTCTGTGAGCGGACACCAGATTAGCCTGAGCTGGGCTGGCCACCCTGCGTCATGTCCAGCAGACCCACGGGTAATCAGATGAAGAAGGTACAAGGTGATGATACCGCCTGTCACCCCAATAAAGATAAGAGCAACTCTATACATGAAGGAAACATCAAATATTCATCAGGTAAACAATACCAATGTGGTAATCCTGAACGTGGTGAAATTCTAGAAGCTGTCTCTCCAGTGTTTATCAGATTGACTCTTTTAACTCCATTATCAAGTCTGCCCATCAACCCTTCTCCCTCTCATGTCTTATGTTTCTACGTTGAAGGGAAAATATGCTTCTGTTGGACTAGCTGTTCCCCACAGCTCTGCTCCTGCATGCGGACACCCTCACACCGCAGGGTGTGGCAGTATCTGAAGACCCAACAGATGGGAACAGGAACACCTAAAAAGAGGGAACCAGGACAGCATACAGATTTTCCTACAAATGGAGGCTGTGGAGGAAAAAATAAGGAAGAAAGACTATGGTTCACATCTGCAAAGCATTTGGCTTCCTACCCCTCACTCTTTCAAAGGCAGTGCAGTGCACTCACCTACTTCTTACAGGAAAGAGGCACCAGGCATTTCTCCTGCGCTATACAGTAAGTCAAGAAAGAAGCTCTCATCATTATACTTTGATTAAATATGGCATTAACTGACCTCATCTTCTGTGTAAGAAGGCGGTGAAGGGGGCAGTCCACCGTTTGCGGCTAACATGTAATCTGTCTTCTCCAATTAGATATACTCTGCAACAAGTGTGGTGGATCCATTTATTTCCATACTGCAATAATGCAGATAAATCCAACTCTGGCTCCAGTCCCACTGCTTTCAAAGCTGGGGCTCTGCATTTTCAATCCTTGCCCTCATTTTTTTTGTTCCCTTTCTGCTGCAAAATGTCACCAATTTACTTTAGCCTGGGGGCCCATTTCGAGTTTTACCGCTAATATAAGAGAAATGCATTTTTCAAGCTGTTACCACTTAACTGTACTGATATCAGCCACTCAGGGGACACAATATTGTTTACACATCCTGCTCTATGGAATAAGCACGGATGCCAAAACTCTGCCTGGGTTGTGAAGGAGACGTTTACTCTCTGTTTTATGAGATTTCCTCGATTTGTGGCTGCCTCAATGGTCGTAAAAACAGCTGTAAATCAAAAGAGCACCACAAAATTGCAATAACAACTGTCGAACTCGGCTCTAAAGAGCATAACTCCCAGCAACAGAAGGTGGAAGGCTTTCTTCTGATTTAGTACCAGGTGTGGGGGAGCCAGAGCAAGTCTATGTGCAGCACCGTGTCTGCCCACAGTCACCCACAGACAAGCTCAGCCAAACCCTTCATTTTGGCTGCTCCCCTATCACTTGCCCCTAGTCTGCCCCACGTAGTTCCTTCCGGCCTCTTTCCTCCTCTTTTCTGGAGAACAGAAGGCTTTTTCAAATGCCTGGAGAATGCTTATACAAATAACTGCTGAATGCACAGCCCTGTTTAAAGCATTAAAATAGACAGAAAAGTCAGTCCAATGTTCAAACACGACTGCGCTTTGAATTGTGGCCGCTTTGCAAAATGGGAATGGCTTTAGCAGATTACCTCAGCAAGAGCCCATCGCCTTGCTGCTGGCCTACCCGAGAGAGCCCAAATTCCTGCACAGTCTCTCAGCCCAGTTTTTAGGGAGTGGAGTGAAGGAGAGGGCTGGTGAGACATGAGTTATTAACAGCCGTCTTCTGGGAGCTGATTCTAGCTAAAATGGTTCCAGAACAGGCAGCTCCATTTGCCCTGACAGTCTCCAGCAAGGACCGGCCAAGCAGCAGATGCACGAATTCCATCGCTTCTGTTACTCTGTGCCACTGGCTACAGTCCAAACCAAAGAGAGAGTTTCACCCCGTGGGTAAAAAAGCCTTCCTGGATTTTTCCATGCCCCATTCCAGTTGCTTTCACAAACAATCTTCTCATCCCTGTCTCCAAAAAACCTAAAAGACTCTCAGTTCCTGCATCTCACCGCCCTCCCCAATCTAAGACTAACTCGGCCAATGACGAACTTCCTTCCCCACCTCCCAGCTCTTGGAGAAATCAGCTGCAGCACTGACAGCCACACTATAAACCCCAGGCCAAGGGTTTTCTAGGCTTCTCTGTGTCTTCTGCCCAAAGCACAGACATCTTTCCTGTCCTCACCAGCCAGGTCTTCACTCTCTTTTTCAAGTTTCCTCTTAAATCAGTCTTCTTTCATGGCACTTAAATAGCCCAACTTCCTTACAGAACGAGGTTTATATGTGAATAAGCCAAACTCTGTGAAGAAACGGAGAGAGAGATTTCATGGGAAGTAAGTTTTGTTGCTGCTCGTCTCAGTTCCCTTTCTATCATCCACAGTAGGCTAAAATACACTTGGGTTCTAGTGTGTCACTGTATATCTGTGCCTGGTGGTGGTTTTTTCCAGATGCATATCCTAATTATGCTCTTCAAATAAATGCCCTGTGGAGCAAGGTAGTGGAAGAGAAAACCTCTTTACAGTCACCACCATGCTGTGATCCATTCTGGACAGGAACTCCCCCCTGCACTGAGAGGGCAATTTAATTTCCATGGACCACCTGATGTGAACGAAAAAAGGATCTATATTCTTTTGTCTGAACCCCACAAAGTGTCAGTCCTTCTTTTCCCATTCTTCTGGTAGACGTGTACATTCACATTCCTGAGAAAATCCCCAGTAGACGGGAATGGTCTTTCACTTCCACACATTATGCCTCCCTGCTATAATCTTTTCCTTCTTGTACAATGCCTCTTGACTTTCCTTTGGCTCTCTTCTTTGCAATTTTTCCTTTATGAATATAATCAGAGAGACAAAACAAAAAAAATCCCCCAAACCCAAATGAACAAAACCCATCATTCAGAGCCTTTGCCAAGGATGTTACTGGCTAATCCAGTTGAGAAACCATCTGTACAGACATGAACTGATCTGACACAGGGAACAGCTAGTTTTATTTGAAAAAGCTCTGTGTTCTCAGTGTTCTGGGTACAGGAACTCTACAAGCCAGCTGAAGCTAATAGGGTGAGTATGTGATCAGCTACACCCATGCAGCTCTTCCAAATGTGTTTCTTTTGTACAACAGCAACTATCTGGGTGGGGTTGCAAAAAAACCCAACATTAAAGCAGCCAAATACATACCATGCCAACTGGTGACCACAAAACAGGCTGTTTCCTCATGTACAAACCATAAGAAACTTCTCCCAGTTATTGGCTTGTATCAGTAACCAACTATTTTCAACAAAAACACGGTTCTGCATGCTAAAAGTTACCAGATTTGGAGTCTGGTAAGTCTCAAGAAGGATGGAACATTGAACTCTAGGCACATGCCTTGTAACTGGGTAGGTGATACTTTAGCAGGACACTCCATCCAACAGCAGTTGTTACGATAAGGCATAATTACAGGGCAATTACTACGTTTATTTTCCATATATGCTGATATGATTTTGCCCATGAAGTTTCATTTGCCTGTGGCTAGTGGCAGATGCCTGCCAACGGTTGTGTGTTCTGAAACCTTCTCCTATGTTTGCTCATGGACCTGTGAATAAGCGGAGCACCACTGACCCGGCTTTGCTCTTCTCCCGTCATGGACTATTTTGAGTCATTGGCTGATGCTTGCCATGCTCAGACACCAACTGGAGGCTTTCCAGGACACTCACACAGGGCCAGGCTGGCCCTGAGCAGAAGCAAGCTGGCCCAGTTGGAGGGGAGGGAACATGACTGGTGTGTGTGTTCAACCACCAGCTTTGCACAAGAGATGCTTTCAGAAGGAAGAGGCAAGCAAGCTGTACTTGACCTCTCTTTGGCTAACTGTGCTCATTTGCCAAGAGAGCAACAACTCTACTGAGCTGTCAGGTCTTTTACCCCTCCAGACAACCACACCTTCAGGAGCCAAGTGCTGAGCTCCCTGGCTTGGTCCTGGCTGGTCTTAGTAGCTAGGGCCCCTTGGCCTCTCAGTGGCTAAGGGGGG